>NC_042493.1:37933474-37942708 GCF_005508785.2 Acyrthosiphon pisum | reverse complement strand
TTGTATTTATTATACACGCTATAACTCACTTAAAAACTGAATTATCGTAAAAATACTTCCAACAAAACACAGATAATGTTCTTACCATCAAGTTTCATAATAGGTTGATTCACTCTAAGTTTTAAGCCAACGGCATACAACTTGAATTTCTGAGCGTAAATTTGGTATGTTACGCGTTTGTATGACGGAGACAACACATGCGGGTGTGGCGTCCTCTTAATACTTAGCCACTTACCTAGGTACCTGGTACATAGTATTAAATGACAACACGTAAAATCTGTATTTTATATATATAATAATAATATATTACCGACATTGGATAAATTATTATTAATAGATCAATATTTTCTAATTGCAACGTGACCACATGGTATTGTAGCCTATAGGGACAGTAGTGCGTGGATTTAAAAGTTTTAAAAAATAATAAGAAGTGCGTAAAGCTAGATAATGAGACATTAAAAAAAAAAAATAACCTACACTAAAACCTTCTCTTTAAAACTACCCATTTTCCTAACAATCAAACACATTACACTTATAAATATTAATATTTAATAGTCAAAATAACAAAACATATACAAAGATTTACATAACTCATGAAAGTTAAATACTATTTAATATGCACATGGTATGTACATTGTACATAATAATATGATATAGTTTGCCTATATATGCTATAATATTGTTGTTATCGACGATGCACGACGTCGTCATTTCGGAAAAAAATAAATACCAACACTAAAATCTGAAAATAAACAAAAATAAAAACCAATTACCTATTGATATTACGATTTTACGGTTTTGTGCGATGTCGATGTGGTCCTGTAACTTTAACAGTATTCAGTTGTGAACTTTTGGTTTCACAGTAACAGTATTCACGTTGATAGTTAAAACATTAAAATTAAAAAGGTGGGTAAGTGGATGTCGCTCTGCTGTACAGTAGGTTACAAGACGTGGGTCACTGTTACTGATGGCGTTTAATTTGAATTCAATGATATAATATCATTGTATGAAAAAATACGATTCTGAGCGAAAACGGTCAGTCAGCCTATGATATTAGTATATTATTACTAAGTATATTTGATGATATTAAGGTGAATTAAGCAATTTATGTATAATCTATTTACGTGGAACCCTGTTTTAAATTTTCAATCCTTAGCTATAAAAGTTGAACATTTTATACATTTTTAACTACAAAATAATTATTAAATTTTAAATTTGATAAATTTTGTCAAAATTCAAACTTTAAATGCTTATAAAAAAAAATTGTGCGTATGTATTTTTAAAATTTTTCAACTGCCACGGTAACAATATATCAGAAGCCTTGTATTAAATTTTCACGTTTTTTTATCCAACAAATAAAATTTTATTGATATTTATAGAAAAAAAAACTAAAAAAATTGAAAACTGACAATGTCCGTAAACATTTCAAAAAGAGTTAAATTATTTTCAAAATGTTATCATGTATAGAAAATGCTAATATACACATTCAGTGAAATTTTCAAGTATCTACAGTCATTTGTCTTTTAATTACAATAAAATAAGAAAATCGTTACATGAGAAATCGAGTGAATATCAAATGTTGTAAAAATATGAATTTCAAACGCTCATAAAAATTTAATTTGACTTTCTTTTAGAAATTTTTTTTTTGATAAAGGTAGACAAACTTATGAGGAATCTTGTATTACATTTTCAAATCTTAGATTTAAAAAGAAAAATTTTTACGAATTCTCAACTCAAAATAATTTGCTAATTTTTGTGATTTTTCCGTATTTTGTCAAGAATTGAACTTTAAACGCGTATAAAAAAACTGTGACTAAGGATTTTTAATTTTTTTCATCTGCCTTTGAAACAATATACTAGGAGCCTTCTATTAAATTTTCAAGGTTTTTTATTCAACAAATAAAATTGTATTGATATTTATAGAAAAAAAAACTAAAAAAAATGGAAACTGAAAATGTCCGTAAAGAGCTCAAAATAAGTCAAAATATTTTCAAAACTTTATCGTGTATAAAAAATGCAAAAATAAACAACCAGTGAAAATTTCATGCATCTACGGTCATTCGTTTTAGAGTTACACCAAAAACCAAAATCGATTTTGTTAATTGATTTTTTATTTTTTGTAAAAATCGATTTTGCGTAAAAATTCCCGTTTTTCCTTAATTTAAATTTCTTTTAAATGTTTACTTTTGACCCCCAAAAGTACCAACTAGATTCACTTTCCTATCAGAAAAGTTACTGTTGAAGAAAATCCAAGCATTTTTACTGTCCTAAAAGGTGATGAAAGGCACAAAAAAAAAATAAAAATAAAAATAAAAAATAAAAAAAAACACACATCATTGTAAAATCAATACATTCATCGTTTCACTCAGAATCTAGAAAATATCAAAAAATAAATAAGAACAAAATATTGTACATACAGGGTGGGTCAACTACAACTGTCAATTAAAAATGAGATAATATTTCCCCCCCCTACAGTAAAATTGTAAGTTGGAGGTAATATAATATAACCTACCTGTTTAAAATATACTATGATATATTTACCTCTCAGGTGCACTTATAGTAGGATATTTTTACCCCGCCGGTAAAAATGTGTTTATAAGGGGGGTAAAATTATCCTAGAAAATAATTACCGACCAGTTAAGTATATACTAGGGCATAGTACATATATTTACCTACCAGGCACCAATGGCTATAAGTATATTATTTTTTTATTATTAACTATAGAATTATTTGATTGGTTATTATTTTTACTTTAATTTTATGAAGATCCAGTATGTTTTGTTTTCGCCCATGGGAAGATAACAAACAAACAAATGAAGTAAACAACTTAGATTTGTTGGGTTGTGATATTATGAATAGTGATATGGTACAGAAGAATTTAGAAAACTGCAGTTATACAAAAGATTATAATAATTGTGTAGAAATGGAAATAGATACAAAATATGCAATTATAAATGGAAATAATGTAGAAGATGATGATAATTTATTCCATTTTAAAGAAACGAGTAAGTATTATTAATTTAGGATTTTTTTAATTTTTTAGTAGTTAATTTAGTAGTACTTTTTTCATCGTGCTGTATAAAAATTCTCCAAGAATGTATGAATGTATTTTAGCTGTTTTTTTTTTATAAAATATTAAATTAAATTAAATTATATAGATACACAACGATTATACCTACATAATTAATAAATTAAAGATCTCACGTCACCTATAAGTAGTTAATTATACAGGTAAAACAATATACAATACTTTAACACATTTTTTTTATTAGAATGTGATGATAACATTGATGTTACAAGAAATAATGATATTGATATGGAACGAAAGTATAAGCATGCCGAGTTAAGAGATGTCATGCAATTTCTGATAAATAATAATTATCCACCGTACATACAGAAACGCAATGATAAATCTAATTTTCGGAAACAGTGCAAACCTTATGACATTGTAAAAGGAATATTAGTTTATAAGAAAACTAATGCACGTGTTATATTAGATAAAAGCGAAAAAATTAAAATAATGAAGATGATACATAGCGGGTCCAATGAAAGTGAAGAATCATCTGCATTATCATCTCACAGAGGACGAGACACAACACAACGCATGATAAAAAAAAGGTTAACATTTTATTGTACTATTAAATTAATTATTTTCCCGTGTAACTTGGGACAAATTTTTGAAAATTATTTTTTATATTATATTAATTAAGTACAGGCATACCACTAATGATATTTACCATATTTGTTGGAGGGGAGGGGGTCTAAGCACCCCAGCCCCCTAGTTGGACTTATGTTTATGAAATATAAATGAGAATATGTTATTATTAAGGTTTAAAACCTAGTATCAGGTATTTTTAAAGTAATTATTCAATATATAACATAAATATTTAGATACTTTTGGCCCCATATGGCAGATGATGTCCGTGCTTATATCCAAGAATGTGAAGCTTGCCAGAAAGTGAATCCAGCTACTTTGAAAGTTGTTCCAGAATTACAATCTATTGAAGTTCCAAAACAGGTGATGATATCATTAACATCCAGTGAAGGTTCGAATTAGTCCGATTAAGAGGACGCTATACACACATGTGTTGTTTCCGTCTTACTAATGTACAGAATAGCAAAAACTGTTTTAAAATATCCGAAATATTATAGTTAGGTATATACCTTAATCCTTTATCTACACAACTGTAAAATATGCACAAAGCCATATTTTACCTACATTTATTTAAAAACCATAAATTATTGATAATAATTAGTACTTCATTAATTGTATTAATACTTAATTGTATACTCAAATAAAAATAAATAACAATAAATTAATAACATACATTAAAAGTTTAAAGTGCACATGAATAATATTTTTAAATTATAACAAAATAATTATATTGTTATTCTTCGTCTAAATATCAATTTTTTTCCAAATTTTACCTTAAAATATCTATAAAAAAAACTGTGTATAATATACAATTTAGATTTCTTGGTTACAGTCACGATGTAGAGAAGATCTTCTCTACATTGTGGTTACAGTAGATATTAACTACTTATGAGACACCTTGTTTTATATTTTAAATATTGAGTTGAACCTTTTATTAAGTATCAAGTATTTTGACCAGGCGGAAAATTTTTTATCGACGGTAATCAAATTTAAAAAAAAACTAATAAAAAACATTTTCTTATGCTTAGAAATTGCTTAAAAATTCAAAATAATTTGAAAATTTCATGGTAGATAGAAAATGCTAATATAAATATTTGGTGAAAATTGCATGTCTCTACGTGGTTATTTTTTTTTAGAGTTACACTAAAAAAACCAAAATCGATTTTGTCGAATACGGGTTTTGCGAAAAAATCTTCGGTTTTCCTTAAATTTTTTTTGATTTTTTTTTCCTTTTTACCGTTCTAAGTATCATGTAAATTCACTAATTTACTATTATGAAGTAGAATATCAAAGCATTTATCCAAAATGTAATAAAAACAAAAATAAACAAAAAATAAAAATATATTATTGTAAAATCCAATGCATTCATCACTCCACTCAAAATCTAAAATATGAAACTTAAAAACAAATTCAAAGCAATGTTGGAAACTGGAAATATACTGAGATATACATAAAATCTTTAATCTCGGAGTAAAATGTTTAGGTACAATATTATTGTATAATAATATTCTTGGTGTGTTACGTTTTTGTATGCCGATATTTCAAACGAGAATTCAATATTTTGTGTCACAATAATAAAGTCTAGAGGAAACATTTTTACGTTTATTTTATAGTAAAAAAATGTTTGAACTCATATTTTTTGACTAATTATCAGTATTATATAAGTATCCATTAAAAAATGAAAATTTATATTTTCAATGAATCAAAACATACAAATTTAAATTTTTATAAGTTCTGCATTATACTTCTATATATAACATAATGTTTATCAAAATAATGATAAGAAATTATTACAAACAGTTTAAAAACATAAACTATTGAGAATTTTAACAAATAAAAACTAAAAATTTTAATTTTAATATTTTAGGTGTTCCGTCAAATTGGAGTCGATCTGATGACACTTCCTGAAGTTGATGGTTATAAGTACGTTGTAGTGGCTATCGACTATTTTTCAAAATGGTCCGAAGCTAGGCCATTATATGATAAAACTGCAGTTTCGGTAGCAAGATTTTTGTACGACGATATAATTTGTCGACACGGGTGTCCCAGGATTCAAATAAACGATCAAGGACGGGAATTTTTGAATTCCTTAAATGATGAGCTCTCTCGCCTAACAGGAACTCAACAAAGAGTCACATCAGCATACCATCCACAGGCAAATGGCCTAGTCGAACGGCAAAATCGAACAATTAAAAATTGTTTACTCAAAGTGCTGCAAAATAATGTATATAAATGGCCTTCTATTTTACAGGGAGTTTTATTTGCTCACCGAACTGCACAACATTTCTCTACAGGATATTCTCCATTTAAAATGCTATACCAACGTGAAGCAACACTCCCGATTGATGTTGATGGTAGTTCGGAAAACGAAGAAGAAAAATGTGAAAATGGTATGATAGAAAATACATTTAATCAAGAAGATTTTGATAAAACATTAGAAAAAATGATAAATATGAGGAACATTATGGAAAACCACGCTAAACAAAATATTGGAGAGGCTCAAAAACGACAACGACTATCATATGCAAAACGGCACAACACTGGCTATATATTTAAAGAAAATGATAAAGTCTTAGTAAGAAATTTAAGGAGAGATGACCGAAAGGGTGGCTGGAAATATGTACCTTGGGAAGGACCTTATACTATTGTATCAATTAATAAAGGAAATACGTGTACATTAAAATCCAAAAACAAAATTTTAGCAAAAAAACAACATTTAAGTAACCTTAAATATTTTAAAGAATCTTCTAACACTAATATAGTTGACTTGAAAAATAATGTTGAAGAAAAACTAATAGGGGAAAACGATGAAAATATGAATGAAGACTTCAACGGAGGATTATATACAAAATTAAATACGCTAAAAGTCGAAGAAGTTGGAAAAATAAAACGTAAAGAACTAACAAGTTTAATGGAAGGAGAATTAGACGAAGATAAAGAAAAACAAATAAATAATGATATGGTCGATAATGTTGATGACGTGGTGTGTACGAGCCTTTCAGTAGTTGATAAACGTCGTCGGGTATTTAATCCAATTGCAAAACCATGGCAGATTCTAAAATGCGCACAATTAAAATTAAACCTTACTAAAGTACTGGAATTTAAAGGAAGAGGAACATTTTTAAACAAACCAGCAGAAACAAAAAATATTATAGGAGACGGTAATTGCCTATATAGGGCATTATCATACTGGATAACAGGCACAGAGGACAATCATATGGAAATACGTAAACGTATTGCTGAGGTACGTAATATTATGCACATTTAATAAAAGGTATAAATAATTTTTTTATGATTTTGTTTTAAATTACTCTAGGTGGTTAAAACTAATATAAATATCAACCACTATATTGGCGGGGACGATAAAATCGGTATTTATTTAGAAAAAAATAAAATAGATAATAATGGTAAGATTTATTATACTAACTTATCCAAATACAAAAACATAAATGCAATAGAATTATCAAGAACTAATTATTTCTTATATATATTTATTTTTAAAAACATTTTGTGCAATGTAAATATGATTTTTTTTAGGTGTTTGGGGTACTGATGTTGAAATTTTTGCTGCAGCTCAATTATTAAAAACATCAATTTATGTCTATGCAACAACAACAAATACATGGCAACTTTTTAATAAAAACCTTAATTTAAAAAAAAATATTTATCATACTGAACGATGCATTTATATAAGAAACATAGGTAATGTACACTTTGATGTGGTTCTAGGTGTTGTATAGTGTAATAATTTTTATAAAGTTATAAAGTGTACAAGAAAGCTAAAGTAAGCTAGTATATTTAAAAATCAAATTTAAAAAAAAATTGTCATTCGTTATTTTATTATTTTAATTTCATACCCTTATGTATTCTTCAATAATTAATTGGTTTAGATAATTATTTAATTTTCAGATTTTTGGTGGATCAAGGACGCTATTGTCTATTAGTTCATACAAAATGAATACCTTAATAAGTGGACTTTTGCATATAAAATACTCTATGACAAAAATATGAAGGTTAATACATTTATCATTTTCTACCTATAATCAGTATTTACTAATATAGTATAATATTATGTATTAAATATATATGGGCACGGACAAATCTGAAATCGGGGACATTTTCGTGAAGAAAGGTATATTGTTTCAAGTGAGCGTACACAGCCTAGGATTACCCTCGGGATTACCAGTCAGCAGTTGTATTATTTTTAAATTTTAGTTTAAAAGTAATTACATAATATTATTATAGAAATGGGACTACAATTATGTAGGTAGTAAAATTACCCCAGCTACGGTAAAATTTGTTTGGTAAGTAAAAACTAATTGTAACGCTAGGAAATTTTTACCCCAACGGTAAAATTTGTAGGTGGGTAAAAATCAACAGTTCCTTTAGGCGATTTTTACCCCAAGTGATTTTTACCCACCACGGTAAAATTTGTTGGTGGGTAAAAATCGCCTGTTACGTTAGGCGATGTTTACCTCAGGCGATTTTGACCTCCTACGGTAAAATCTGTAGGTGGGTAAAAATCGCCTGTTAAGTTAGGCGATGTTTACCTCAGGCGATTTTGACCTCCTACGGTAAAATCTGTAGGTGGGTAAAAATCGCCTGTTACGGTAGGCGATTTTTACCTCAGGCAATTTTTACCCCCCGGTAAAATCTGTTGGTGGGTAAAAATCGCCTGTTACGGTAGGCGATTTTTACCTCAGGCGATTTTTACCCCCCGGTAAAATTTATAGGGGGGTAAAAATCGCCTGTTACACCGGTTAGCAAGTGATGCGATTGAAATAAGGCAACCAAGACCACGTGCACAAGACAAAAAAATAAAAACCGGACTAACCAAGTTGAGGTAAAATAATGGGTCTAATGATTTTATCAGAACCTACGACGGCAATTTGGAAGGAATCATTTAGTGGGTTCTATGAAACATTGTAATTTTCTAACTGTATAGGTAGTATTAATGTAAACATGTAACTATTAAATATTTAAATGCCCAGACAACAAAAAAGTGTTCACTTGTGTTAATGGCAATAATTGATCCAGATTGATTAAGATTATAAATTACCTATATTTGAAATTAGAATATCAATCAAAAGGGAAAATGCAAATTAATTATTCAAAACTGAGTATATGACTAAATGATAAAGTATAGCCTGGTGGGCAATTATGTAAAAAATAATAATGCATAATGGTTGTGAAAAAATGTGCTTTTGCAACGGCATCAGCGGACTGCATATTGTAATAATGACAAGCGAAAAAACGTATAAAACATAAATGTAAACATAACCCTGAAAAACAACAGGTACAATAAAATACATTTCGGGGACGTACCACAGTACAACCGCGGTTCTACCTAACTCGGTGATAAAGATATAAATGATAACATAAAATGAGATTAATAATTAATTAACACCGCCCGCCTTGAGCGTCAGTCTTAAAAAAAAAACGTTGAGGTAACTAAGATTTATTGATATTCAATGGGTAACTTAAGAAGTTTAGTGATGGGTCTCTTGTAAGTGGAGTGGGCTGTGCGGATGATGACGACTCGCACCAGGTATGTTCAATTGAAATTTAAGGCGAAAAAT
>NC_042493.1:37923639-37933424 GCF_005508785.2 Acyrthosiphon pisum | reverse complement strand
TTTCAAATCTACGAAAAAAAAAAAATACAGATAATCAACCAATTTCGTGGTTAAGAATGCAGTGGACAAGGGTAGTAAAAGAAGAGCCATATTATACTCTGTATTATAAGGAGACACTCCAAGAAGATTTTCCCTTCTCAGCTCTTAATTTGAAGCCTTCTAAATTAGGAAGACCACCTTCTCTTGGAATTGTTTCTACACCCAATCTATACCAACATCCTAGGCCAGTTGGGCGTAACTCCTTTCATCCAAAAATGACCTTCCTCTTTTCGACTAAGTATGATAAAATAGTTTCCTCTTTTCGCCTAAAAATAATTGCATTCTTTTCGCCCACAGTTTCATGTTCGAAATTTTGGAAAGCACTGTCTCAAAAATAAATTTAATAAAGCCATTTAGTATAACCCAGAGAGCACCACGAGGAGGCGGCTTCTATTACTCTCCAAAAATGTATTTGTGTTTGTGCCCATTAAAATAATTATTATATGATATAAAATAGGTATGTATTTGTCATTATTTGTTATGACGTCGTCAAAAAATTTTATGTCATGGATTAGGATTTAATTTAATTTAAATATAAATTGTTTGTATAGTTGAATGATATTGATTTAAGAAATGCATACCTACTTATCTCTCCTCTATTGTACTGTTGTATTTTGTCTTCGTTTTTTAGTTGACGATCTTTTACTTTCCTATCTTTAGGAAAGTTTTGTAAATGGATACTATTCAGTTCAATATAGACATCAGTTTGGACTTCTTGTATAACAGCCAACCACATACCAATTGATGGAGAATTACAATAAAAACTTTTGTTAAAGAATGAACGACTCGCATGCATTAGTTGTCCTGATTAAATCTGACGAGTTAGCTGCCCAAAGCTTTGATGGGAATATACTTTCATTAGAAATATAGTTATCAGTTAAATTAGTATTAGTTATATTATATTATATTATCTTAATATTTTTTACAAAACTGACTATTTATCATTGCGTTTGTAATTTTTTGATTTAGTTTTCTGGGTGACCAAGATACGCCAAGAACTTCCCATTCCAGTTTAGAAAACGATTTTGATAATGACAATAGTGTTTTTGAAAACGTAAGTAATAATTTTAATTGAATTAGCATACAATATTGACATATTTTAAATAGTATAGATTTTATTAGTTTAATATTACAATAATTATTTAGTTAGTATAAGAAAATAATACAATTTCAAATACAGTTCTGTTGCCAAGGAACTTGACCTTCATTAGCAAAATATCTCAAAAAATCTTAACGCAACTCTTTGACCGATCGAGGTGGGTTTCCTAAATTGCTTCTATTTAATCCATTGGTGTGATCGTTTTGTGCTTCATATCCTGTTAAATTTGTACCTTCACGGTCAAAGCACTCTGGAGGAGCATACGAACTAGGTACCATTTTTAGTAAAAAAATATGTAGGACACAGCAGGCCATAACAACGGAGTCAATGTGTTCTGGTTTCAAGTTGATTGCTGTATGAAATATTCTGAATCGAGCTACCAAAATACCGAATGCATTTTCAATAATGCGTCTGGCTCGGGACAAGCGGTAGTTAAATATCTTTCTGTTTACAGAAGTTAATTGAGCTTGTCTAAATGGTTTCATCATGTTTTCTGTTAGAGGGAAAGCATCATCTACGACAAAAACGTTGGGCACATTGATATCGGAGTTTCTGATTCTATTAGGCTGAGGGATGTTTAATAGATTTTTTTCAAGTTTTTCATAATATATCGTGTTTTTCTCCACAATCTGAAATTCTTCCATTTGTACCAAAATCACACATTATAAATTGATACTTGGCAACAGCTATAGCAAGTAAAACCATACTGTGCCTTCCTTTATAATTGTAATAATTAGACCCACTTCCAGCAAAAGGTTCAATGGTAATATGTTTTCCATCCATAGCTCCTAGGCAGTGGGGAAAATTCCATTTTGTGTCAAATTCATTTGAAATACCCTTCCATTCTTGGGCCGTACGAGGAATCTATAATAATATAATGAAAAAAAATGTTTAAGTATTTCAATACTAATGGTTTTATTTAACATCAATATATTATTGAATAAGTACGATATATAATTTTTTATTTCAGGATAGTGACAATGGAGAACAAACGCCTCAGGTTCTTGCCGCTTCAAGTGTGGTAAGTGAGAAAAATATATTTCATGATGAAACACAAACCAGTGATTCGGAACTAACACCAATAAATATTCGTCGAAAAAAAGGAAGAGTTGAGGTAGAAAAACAAGAAGCTTTAGCAAATGAAGTGTTACTGACTGTCAAAGATCATTTTAGAACACCTGTCAGTAAATAAGATCGTTTCGACATGAGTGGTAAAACTATTGCCATGAAACTACGAGACCTACCAAAAAACCAGATGTTATTTGCTGACAGAATCATAAATGATACTTTATTTCTAGCAGAAATGGGTAGCTTAAAATTGAACCATAGAGTAGTTAATACTGCAACAGCAATTGCCTACCACTCTCCGATAACTTCAATAATCACTTCTTCAGGAACTCCCAGCCCAATACTTCAACAATCAACAATAAAAAATCAGGAATACTACAACTTTCAACAAAGCATACCACAAGATGTACCTCAACACAATTCAGTTTCAGATTTATTCAAAAATTTTAACTAGAGTTTTTGATTTCGATCATTATTTTAACACAAATTATAACAAAATATACACAAATTAATTAATTCATTTTCTTTTTACCTTTAAATAATCCTGGTTGAGAACTTGATAGATAGCATTACAAGTTTCTGGGATGATGCAACTAAGAGACTGTGGGGAAATAATTGTCGAAAACTTCAAGTCTGCGTAACTTTTTCCTGTTGCTAAGAACCTGAGAGTCACCGTGAGCCTTTCATGGGATGAAATGGCTCGTCTCATTACCATATCATTTTTTTTGATAAAAGGGGTGACTAATGATAGTAATTTCAAGTATGTGTCCATCCTTAAATAAATTTGCCAGTCTTTAGGGCAAATTCTGAGTTAATTTAGCAGGTTGAAATGTGAGTATTGTGTTCTTTTTGACAACCACATGGGTGATTCCTTCACCCATACACTTCTTTCGCGCTTTTTCACGCGAGTTTTTTTCAAGCAATTAACTGCAACCAAGCAACCAATAGCCGCAATAATATCATCATCTGATTTTTCCATGACGAATAAACGTATACAATTATACGTCACAATTTGCGAATAAACGTTTACAATTATACGTCACAATTTATGAATAAACATATACAATATAAGAATAAATACTAAACTGTTGCAGGGTGAGTAGTTGGTACGATGACTGAAAAATAAAATCCTCGATTAATTCCCGTGCGTGTGGCGGCTAGGCATTTCCTTGAGGATTTGTACTCGAGGATTTCCTCTACGTGTGTACCTACCTTTAGACATACGTGTTCTATACTCAATATAAAGTGACATAAAATGTTTAAACCAAACAAATTTCACTGATAGTGAGTTATAGTTTTGACTTACGTGATATGTACCAACAAAATATTAAAATATAAAAATGTTTGATTCTAATCACAGATATATAATACATACTATACTCTGTTTCAAAAGAGAACACATCGGTCGGCATCAAATTTATGTCCGGCGGCGCGCATCCCCCACCACTTTCCCATGGTTAGCGTGATCACGCGGTTCTCGATGCACCAATAGAATCATTCGACAAGCGCAAAAGCGTTGTGTTCTCTTTTAAAAAGGAGTATAGATGGCAAGCTTTTTTCTATCTTTGAAGTTGGCCGCCATTTGCAGATGTGGTAAAAACGATAGTGATTATCGATATTACCATCGATACACTGATTAAAAGTGTAACCTGCAGTTATGAACATTGTTTTTCACAATAATATACCTAATTGAGGTCGTACTTAGTTTGTCTCGTTGCGTATATATTACCACCACGGCTTTATACTCTATTCAGAATACGAATTCCCGCTTGCATCACGAAAACTCGTCTTGTTTGCGCATGTTTGTTGCGCCACCGCCGCTGACGTGCCGCAGGTGTATACGTAGTGAAAAATAATATTGCACCGTTTTCACGAAGAATTGTATACGACGTAAGCATTGAGTTTAGTGCAGAACAATAAAGTAAAAGTACAAGAAACATAGTAAAAAAAAATATACATTATAACATAATAAGTAATAATTATTACGATCTTGTTATTATGATTATTTGTATGCATGGTGGCGGCTGTCGATAGCAAGGGATGACGGCAGCTTTCGACAACTGGCGACTAATCACAGCGCAGCCGACCCTCAACAGGGAGTCTGACGGCTGCCGGCGGCTCAGTTGCGAGCGCGAAAGTGGGAATTCTTATTCAGAATAGAGTATAGATATAATGGTTGCACATTGGGCTATACTACGCAATGTTAGACTGCGGTTTACGAGAGTTCTTATCTAACATACTGTGGTGGGCCACCGGCCTCACCACATGGCTCTCACCCCTCCGGTCTCGCGTCCCAATGTTGGCAACACCGCTCGGCACCTCCGCGGCGTTCGCGCCTTCGAAGTGTCGGGCGGCTTGCACGGCCTAGTCTTTTTGCGTACCCGCACCTGTGCACAACCCGTCCGTGTTTCCGTAAAATCTCTCCGTCCTGACAGCTCGTACACGTGTTCGTTCCTCCGTCTTGCCACCGCGACCACCGGTCTTAGGGCTCAGCAACGGGAACCGACCGTCGACCCCCAGTCAGCAACGACTTCGTTAACGCGACTCGCGACGCGCACAATTCCTCCTCCAAAACTCACGCGAGACCGGCTTCGCCTCGTAATTGTTAAAAACTGTTTGTACAAAATAAACGCCAAATTCATTAACCTACGTTGTGTTTTATTTTTTACGTTGGCCCTCGACGCGTACTCGCGCATTCCTTTTCGTCGAGCGCCACAATACAAAAAAGTGAACTACGCTCCACGCGGTTGTTAATTGGAATTACAATATCATAATATTCGCATTACTCATATTTCCATTAGAATAAAATATGGATGATGTTTAATTAAGCAACTAGATAGCGCTATTACGTAACTTTTATAGATTTTGATAAGAACAACTAGGGCCTTTTTTACGATGTCCGGTTAAAGTTAACGGACACTTAACCGGCCGAATTCTGCCGGTAATAAAATCTATTATCAGTTGGTTAGCGTTAAATGACACTTAACCGGACATTGTAAGATCGACACTAAGGGCCCGTTTTACAATAGTAATTTAACCTCTAGTCCAGGGTTTCATAATCAGTGGGTATAATAGTTTACAGTAAGGTGCATCATTCCCCAGTGATCGATACTTGTCCTAGGCTGATTTAAAGTATACCATATGCTTTGCCACTCCATTCCACGCTAACAATACTGGGTTTTGTGTTAATATGTATTCAACAACCATCGAGAAGGATGCAAACTCTGCCATTCTAAAATATCCCATGGTTATAGTGGCAGTTTCGTTCAGTGGGTGTTGTTCTGTCATGGATAGCTCCCTGGCAATAAAGAAAACGGTTTTTTTGGATTTGAAACACCCTGCAACTCCTGAGTTCACAGCCTCCGCAAATTTCAATGATGGTCTTGCTGATGAATAAAGAGAATCATCCACGTCCCCATGCGAGCCTCTATACTCGGGCCACCGAGAGACCGCTACTGGACGGCGACCAAAACTCGTCTGATCTCACGCATTCCCACCACTAAATCTGCCCAGGTCCCTGTACGCTGGCCGCCGCAACCGTCGCCACCGTCGGTGACCACCAACTAGGTGGTAGATTGGGAGAAATTTGGGTACGAGAACGCGGAGCTTCGTCATTTGGATGCGCTAGAGAGACTTGATAATAAGAATGTTGTCAATGACAACGGGTCGTAGGCAGTTGTCCGAAAATTGATAACAGCTCTAACCGAAAAATGGTTGCGTTGAATCTCTTGCCAACATCGAAAATTAAAAAAAAAAAATGTTAAAATAATTATGGTTTCTTTTAGTGGTAGGACTAATTGTTTAAAATTTAAAAATAAATGACAAAATTGAAAATACCTATATTTAATTTTCACTTATCAGATTGTTGTTCACTTATTTATAGCAAATACTATAATAGATTAGTATAATAAGGAATAGTATTTGTTTATTGTTAATTTATCTGTCAATAGAATAACTACACTGTAAACCTTAGATCATATACAATGTATGTAAGCTGTAAACACAGATTATATTATTATATATAATAATATGAAAAATTCATAATCATAAATCAAAATGGAACAAATGAAAGTGCTCAGTAGTCGTGCCTTAAATTTTACTTGTCTTCATTTTGGTGAAATAACTATTAATATATCTTTATAATAATAATTAACCTTTCATTTTAATAATCATTATTCATACAAAAATATGAAGACATAATATAATATCTAATATTTATTTGTAAATTATAAATAACAATACATTTCTAGTAGAAGCTTGAATACTTAAGGTGTGGTTATTCATATTTAATATCATACTACAATGAATATGAATATGTTATTGTTTATAAACAAGGCTGGTAAGTAAAATAAACTTTTATCTTGTTAAGTTAATATAGAAAAATATAAGTTAAGTTTAATGTTAAAAGTTATGCACTTTCTGCAGTGAATAGTACAACTACACTGTAACACATATTATATTATTATAATAATAATATGAAACATTCATGAATCACCTTATACTAGGATAGACAGTTAACTATTGTGGTAAAAATCACAAAAATCTTAAGAGGACGCTACACACACATTTTTGCTACCTAAAAACATGTTTTAGGAGAATCGCTCTCCTTTGGGCTGTAGGTATCGCACAAAAATCAAATTTTGACTACTTAAGGATAGCAATATTATCTGTGTTCCTATGTTTTATTATGATTATAACTTTACTCAATAATTTTTTATGGATTGTAGAAAAGTATAAAAAAAACTAAATATTCAACGTTTAATAATTATTACTATGTTTATGCTATCTAAAAAATAAAACATAGGAACACAGATAATGTTCTTACCTTTATGTTAACAAAAGTTGGATTTTGTACGATTAGTATAACCCAAATGAGACTGATTCTCCTGAGACATGTTTTTGAAAAATATTCCGTATTTGTAACATGTAATAGTCCCGTATAGTGCTGCCAGTGCTGCTCTAGCGGCAGCGTTCTAAAAACGTACCCATACACCTACACCGCGCGCATAAGCACCGTACCGCACCATAGATCGAAAATAGCTATCTATAGCATGCCCGCATAGTTTATAAATATCCAAATCGTCGATACGAAAACAATAATACAGCCGATGATATTATAATTCCGTATTATATTATTTTATAAAATATGAATTTATTTCATTGTGACCTGCACGGCTGTACATCCAACAGTGAACGTCAAACGTTCGATGCGCTTTTGTTTATTTTAACATTATTTCAACTTTTACTTGGCATTTGCTACTGCGCTGTGAAACTTGGTTTTGTATTATGTCTCCGTACAAAAAAGCACGTACTGTTAAAAAAAAAACAGACAGCGTAAATTAGAAATGAAGACCCGGTTAAGTATGGCAGGTATGGCTAAAAAAAATCGGCATAATAATATGTAAGTATATATTTATTAATTAGTTGTCTATTGACTATCATCTGTTTATACAATTTCAAACTTAAATATCCATCATGATTATTTTTTTAAAATTTTAAAGAGAAATACGGCAAAAATTGAGCCTAGAAGAGCCCAACATTGACAATTTATAATACCTTTTTGTTTTTTTTTAAATAAAAAGTAATATGTTTCTGTTCAAAAAGAATTGACATACGCAATAAGTAATATTGTAGCTTTTTATATAATTATATTTGAATAAGTAATAATTCAATAACTACAAATCAAGCTATGTTGTATTACCGTATATTTACTATATATATATTGCTACATATATTTAGGTAAGCAGCAGCTTTTAAAAAAAAAAGTTTGAATGGATACACATGGATATTAAAAATAATACCGCGGCGTTTACGTGTGTGAAATTTACATTGACGCGATCCGTCATGGTCGACCGTTCAAGAAATAATAATCGACGCTCCCGAAACGGCCAGACGCGCTGAATGAGCAGTGCCACAGACTATGAGTAGTGGGCGTGACTTAAACGCCGCGCGCTTGCGGATCGCCAAAACACTTAACAGCGCGTTCTCTCGGCCGTTGTATATGTTTCGCTATACGTGTAGCGTCCTCTTAATAAATAGGTACACACAGTTTAAAATAAATTTTTAAGTAAAAAGTCAGGCTTATAAAAAAATTTGTAAAACTATTATTGAACGCATTCAGCTAATAGTAGCTCTTCTTTATCTGAAATTATATATCAATATTTAAATATTTAATAACAATATTATATTATAAATTATAACACACTTGGAAAAGGACCAAACTCTTGTGTAATATATCCATCTACTCTGTATCCTGCTCGTCTCATAAATGTTAACAGTCGATCTGCATGTAAATCCTTAGTCAAATCTGTTAGATTATCTTCAGTTGCTTTTGTATTAGCTGTTATCGTCCGTGTTGATACTCCATTTCGAATCTGTTAAATATTTGAAAAGTATCAATTGCAACCATTTATACTTTTAGAAAACTTGGTACTCGCCTTCATATTTTGTTTCAATTGTCTAAATTCAACAATTGACTGATTTTCTAAGAACAATAACTGATCTATAAATAAAATAAGTATAAATTATAATAAGTAATTGCTATTTGCCCAAAAAACTAGTAAACAAATATAACCCTAACCTTAAACCAGAATACCTTACAAAATTATCCTATACTATAAAATGACAATTCATGGAAAAAAGCTATAGCTAATCCATGGAAGATCTCGTGGTGGAAAAAATTAAACACCGCTCCGCTGCCATAGTCCGCCAGGCTCGTTCCGTCGATTCCCTATAGCGCGACCAATCGCGTACCTTCGCCGCGGCGGCGGTTGGTTTTAAAACGTTTTTCGAAAAATGTTATGCTTCTTACGCCGTTTTTCGCCTTTTCTCACTTTTTCACATCGTAGTTCGTTTGTTTTCAATGCCACCGATGTGTAGTTTGGTTCAGTCCATAGCCTTCGTAATAGCCGTTTGCTTTTTTCGTTTCACCGTTAGTGCTTTATTCGCTAAGTTTAAGTCTTTTGAAACCCGTGGATATGCGGTGGTTTGTACGCAAATTCGATTAATAGCAAATGTTCACGAACATTCATATCATTGAATAAATTACATTTAAATTTTAAACAATGTGTAGATATATCGAATTATATACGATTGTATCGATATATGTATATATCGAAAATATTGGTTTACATCGCTCCGTATATACACAGCGTCACAGCTTAACTATGTAATGAAGTTTTGCCAATTGTTAGCAACGCAAACTGTGTCTCGGTAGGCGTAGGACCCCCAAACGTAGGTTGCAGGTAGGCGCGAGTTTGAATCCGTCATTCGCGCTTTCGGGCGGCGACTGCCCAGTTCCGTAATTTCGACATTTTTTCGATTTTTTTTCACGTTTTATTAATATTAATATATAATATACACTACGGGTTAGATTAATATAATATATTATTGTGTATTTATATGTTATTAATTTAATTAGGAATTATAATTGCATATTTCTCAAAATATTCATTGTTATATTATATAAATACATATTATTATATTATGTATAATATAGTTATATTTTTCGTAAATTATTTCGTATGTTGTGTGCGGTAAAGCACGATTGAGCATAAAATGATTGGAGCATAGAATATTT
>NC_042493.1:37917329-37923242 GCF_005508785.2 Acyrthosiphon pisum | reverse complement strand
GAGCCGTGAGCTGAGCCCAGCTTTATCGACAATGTTATCGATTATTAAATTAGTTCCGGAGCAATAAAGTTCCGACGTTTTAAACATTTAAAATTGGGAGAAAATATAAGATAATAAATTAAGATACAATTCCAAAATTATTATAAAAATAATATTAGTGTTCGATCACCCATACTCTGTAGTATTCTTGACTTATAAACGATGCAGTTTTTAATTGATACTATGTTTTGATTTTATTATTTTCATAACTACTATTATTATTATTATTATTATTAAACAGATTTATGAAATGTGACTATTTCATGGACTATGAAAGAATATTTGATATGTTATATTTTGAATTTTTATGATTATTTAAATAAATATTTTTGTATAGTATTATAATATAGTTTAAAATGGAAAATGGCAACGCTGTAGAGTTTTTTATGCTTAATCGTGTAGGTTTTCTTTTGTATTCCGATTTTCTTTTGTATTCCGATTTTCTTTGATACACCGACAATTTGGCTCATATCGCAAAAATGGTGTTTTATGCTCAATCGTGTCTCAGCCGTTGTGTGATGTTTTCTCACTTATAGCCGTTCGTCATCGGGTCTACCTGATTTGCTGTTTCACATTGACTGCGATCCAACGAAGTCGGATTGCCTATCTAAGTGGTTAACTTGAAAGTTAATAGATTTTGACTTGAGATGACTGATTAGCTAGACACTTCAACACGGTTTTCAACATTACACATTTTACACAAGAAAAAGCACTGGACACGTGACTGCACATACCACTCTATCCGCTGTCTAGGTGGATTGCTCATTTTGGTTTCGTGCCGGTTTTGGCATTTTTTTCACTTTTTTTTTTTCAAATATATATATATTAAACACTACAGTTATATGTTTTTATGTATTTTATTGGTTAATATATTATGTATATATATATTATTTATTTTATTAGGAATTACAATTGCACATTTCCCAAAATGTTCATTGTTATATATAATTATTAATTCTATAAATACATATTATATTTGTTTGTATTTTTCATAAATTATTTCATATGTTGTGTGATAGGATTTTTACTATAGCCGCTCGACGTCGGGTCTGCAATCCACCGCATGTGGATTGCCTACCTGTTTTGCTGTAGCATATTGTCTGCGATCCGACAAAGTCGGATTACCTACCTAGGTGGCTAACTTGAAAGTTAGGTAATCGATTTTGACTTGCTAGACACTCTAACACGGTTTTCGACTTTACACTTTTTACATGAGAAAAAAGCAACGGGACATGCGACGTCACATACTACTCTATCCGCCACAGGCGGATTGCTTTTTTTTTTTTTTTGTCTTAGACGAGTGATAACTGACTTACTAGACACTCTAACATGCGGCTTTTCGAATTTAAATTTTTTTTCACATACAAAAAAGCACCGGACATACGCTGGAGGATAGTATCATTGAATTGTCGATTTTCAAGGGCCATGGGAGATTTCTAGACACTGAAACTCGACTTCTAAACTTTCCCGTCTACGAAACGAGACCGCCATATAGCCAGGCCTTATCAGAAATTCTTATCACAAAATCTCTTTCTATATAAGTATGGCATTTATAATTCGACTGTGTCTCCAAAATCAGTATTCACTTACAACTAACACGGGGGGCCCGGGGTCTAACTATATTTTCCATTCTTCAGTTACCTACGCTACCAATGTGGTCGCTACATACCTGGTGATATATGTATGCTTCTCATTATGTCCGCGATTCGATTACATACCTATGTGATTTGATGACTGATAGCTAGACAATCGAATACACCTATCGACTTTTCACTTTTTAACATCACAGGAGATCGTATCCAGCTTATCCATTTACAACGTTTGTGACGGATTGCTTAAACGTTACCGCTAAAACGTCAACCCTTATCTCCAATCCATATCACTAATCTTTATCACAAATCCTAAATTTTCGTCTTACAACTTTACTGTCGCGACTTATATATTTCCAATGACATTGTCTCCAAAATCGGTACCCACTCTCAGCGAGTCTAACGGGCCCCGAGTTACACTTAGAGCTAGTTAGTAATAAATTATTAATATTAGATTTATACTTATACCATGTATTTCATTCATGAGATTGAAACAGAAACATAATAAATTAATAAAGCATATTAATTAATTTTGGTTACAACATACAAGATTAACTTTACCGAGTAATACCTTGAAATTCAATAAAAACATATAGATATAATATAGTATACATTTTATTTTCTCCTTTCCTGTAAAACAAAAAATTAAAATCATAATTTTGATGTTATTAAAAATTCACAATAATTCACTGTATTAGGTACATATTAAATGACCACTGTTAGTTTGAATTTAAGAACAAAAGTAATAATTAGTATTTAAGTCTTACTAAGGAATTCCCACACTTTGGGATGAGGTTAGGTTAGGCAGCCTTAACATTGAAGCGTGGTAACTTTCAACAAAGTTATTTGTTCTAATATCTTTTTTATTGATATTGCAGTAGGTTTCATTGTTTCAAACCAATACATCCAGATATAATCAAATAAAAATTCTTCACAATACATCATCAAATTGAGAAATTGGTTCACATAATCAACAATTGTTTGAAATCCATCCTCCATTGATATTGCAACTCTACATATATTTCTTGTGTCTTCCCTGTTAATATTGCATAAACCAACGGGAAACTCATAATATTTATGACTTACCACATTTTTATAAATTACTTGAAAAGTAAATATTTGGTATGCATCATTTTTTTTAAATTTTGGTACTGTTTTAAATGTTCCGTCACACCCTGCTACCCGAACCTAAACTTCAAAATAATAGTTACCTATATAAATATTATATTTTAATCTTATAATTTAAAACATTACGCACATTTTTTAACTCTGGTCCTATTTCTTGAATATTGCTCAAATTACAAAATATTACACCTTTTACTTGTTGATTTATCAACAAAAGACCTTAATACAACCTATTAAAATTATTTTTGGGATTTAAACTCATTAAATAAAATTAAATATATGAATTTACTTATTTGCTGGACTTTAATTACAGGGGGAATACATACCATCATCATTGTTTTCTACATCAATAAATATACTGTAATCGTGATCATGACTTATAATACCTAAATCAAACATGATGTCTATTGAATTCGTAGGTATATTTTAAATTGCATATTGTAATTAGTAATTATATATTTTAATAGCTAAATAAATATATAATATACTTACCATTCTCTTGATGCATAATATGATAGTCATGGTCATAATTTACTTTATCTAAATAAACATATAACTATTAATATGTTGAGGACACAAGGTTCATAGATATTAAATATTGATTTGGAATTTGGAAGTTATTGAAAATGATTAACTCGAGTTAAGTTAAAAGACCACAAAATCGATAAGTTAGAAATTAACAGCCAACAAATAAATTAAAAGTTAATATGGAAAAAAAATATTAACTTAACTAAGTTTTGTGGTATCACCCGTATTGGATAATACGTGATGAACCAACTATATGCCTTACCTCCGTACACTCTAAGCTAATAACTATCTCTAGAATAAATTCAGATTAATGCACTGTTAGCTTTTGAGGTACGATGGTACGCGTTTTGTCGATCTTACGTCCGTTCCCTAAATTGGAATGACTATTAGGACGCCACAACCAGAGCACTGTTCAGTTTGCAATAAACCTCATTGACTATAGGTGTGTGGGTCTGAGCACTGTTCCAATATTCAAAGGTAAGGACAAAAAGACTTAGAAATGAAATTCAACTCGGGTTTTAATGGTCGGAAACACTTTTATTGAATTTTAAAACAAACATAAATAAAACACTTTGCGGATTCAGACCGCCGTGGCCCGTTCTCACCGACTCACTCAGCGACAACGTGGCCCCGTGCCTGCGCGTGCGGCGGTGTTATATAGTAATCTTATTGCTGTCTCAGCACATATGCTTCACTGACCTATGTCAATGGTTTACAATAAAAAAATGTTCCCACCTCTATTATATATTTTAAATAATATTTTGACGACTGTCTACAATATACGACAGTCCCCTGTGTTTTTTGGAAAAAAAATGCCCTCATTTTTTAATAATAATAATAATATTTTTTTTTTTTTTTACATACAATTGTCTTATTATTACATTAAATACTAATCTACTTTAACACTATATTACTGTCTCGGCTTATTCGCGTCGTTGACTATAAAATTATGCTTAAATGTTAATTTTAATTCTATTATTTTAATAATTTATTATTTAATGCGTGTTTTCCCTTTTTTTTTTTTGAAGGGAGAGAATGTGAGAATATGGTAAAAATATAACAAAAATAATAATAATATTACAAATTAAATTAAAGATAGATAATTGAAAATATCCTACGGATTGCTTACGTATTGAATTAGCTCAAAATGTTAGTACAAAAAATAATATTCTAAAAGAAATGACAATAGCCACAATTCATAAATTAAACATACAAAATAATAAACACAAATTACAACAAGTCAAATTTTAAACAGACAAACAAATCTCTACCTGTGGCAATATTATGTGAGGTTTTAGAAACATATAATTTATAAATACATATAAATGATTAATAATTTTTTTTTTTAATATAAATATAAATTGACTAATATTTTATACTGTGTCATAATGTATACAATTTTTACTCAGAATATAGATACAAAAATGTATGTGAATACATATAAGGTTATAATAATTTATTGGTTGGCTCTTTGTGGAAAATTTTTTCTTAGAGATTTTTTTCTCAGTTTGAAGTATAATATTTTCATTTCGACAAATAGCAGTAATTGATTGTTGTTCTTCTATGGGATTTTGTTTGTTTTTTTTTGGTGTGGTAATTAATTCTTCTTCTCCTTTGTATTTGTAAGGTAAGTGTTTATTATCTTTCTTGTTTTAGTTTTTCTTCTTATAATCTATATATTTTTTTTTTATTTAAATATATTCTCATATATTATTTTTCCGAACTCCTGTTTTGACTGCAGTCTCTTCCTCGTGTCTTTGTATGAAAAAGGTATTTGTTTATTGTTTTTACAATTATTGGTTTTAATGCTTTTTGTCTACTTTGAAAATATTATATTCGCCCTTTGTCTCAGAAGATCGTTGCGGTTGTGTCTGCTGACTCGTGAGTACTGAAAATACATTCTTTTCTTTTGTTTTTTTTTTATTTGTATATATATATTTTTACACTTCTTTTTTTTTTTTTTTTATAGAATTAATTGAACTTATATGTGACATATACTTAATTTACTTACTTAAAATAAATAAATAAATATATATGAATATACGAATATATCCTAATGTTACATAAATATTATAATTTACAATAATTTAGTTAAAATAAAAACTGCTGATGTATTTCTATTGTTTTTGTTGACCTAGTGTTTTGTTACATATTAATTAATTGTATTAGCATTTTCCTAAAAGTGGTTTTATTATTATATTGTTTTGATAAAATTTTAATTTTACAATTACCTACATTAATTTGTGACATTAGAAAAATTATTCAAGGGACTTGATAAACTGTATAAGATTCTCGAAGCCCTCCTGGATTTTTTTATCAATGTAAATAAAAAGTTTTATAGTTTTCGTGTTTCTTTTTTTTTGTAGGCGCTTGTACTATGTTATGCTTACGTCTCTTGTCTGTGATCCCACGGTTGTGCGTTGTGTTTTGTTTTTTTTTTTTATTATTATTATTATTATTATTATTATAAAATTCATACTGTTGCTAAATTTGTTGTTGGCGTTCAGGAATCATATGTTTCTAGCTCTTGTTTTTTTTTTTTTATTTAGTTTAAACCTAGCTTGATTTATCTGTGTGTTGAGATCAGTATTGTGGTACAGTTCTTTCGAGCGTCATCTCTATAATTTCTTTT
>NC_042493.1:37916372-37917279 GCF_005508785.2 Acyrthosiphon pisum | reverse complement strand
CTTTTTTTTTTTATTGTAATAATTTTCGATTAATTACAGTAGGTATATTTTTGTTTAGCAAGAGGCCAGCCCAACATTACGTTGGAGGTCGAGTGGCCGGCGGGTTTTATTCCGCCATCCGATGACGTCGTAGTTGCAGCATTGGTGGATGATGATGATCGTTTTGGCTACTCTGAAGAAACGGATTCTGATTAGTGTCAAAAATGTTTATTTTATAAAATATTGTGCAGCACGGAACGGAGCGAGATCACCCAATACTGGCGTGCAATTAACGCCGTCAAAACCCGTGGTCCTGCGTGACCCGATAATAAATGCCATCGGCGGCACAGCAACATCGCGTAATGCGACCGTTTTGCCAATAAAATCGGGTGTTTACAATCATAATTTAATAGTGAGTGCCGTAGACGACCGCCTACGCGAACTACACCTGCAGTGTCAATAAATGGAGCTAATCGCGCTAACGGTTTCGAGGAAATGCGTGACCCCGCGGACAACTCCTGTCGCAGCATGGCAAAGTGTACGCGTTGCGACTCCGCCGCCAACACACGCGCAGCATTATCCAACTCGCTTTTACGTAGAAAGGCGGGGACGCTCACATCCGAACCTGGCGTTACTACTGACCCCGTCACCCCACTCCGCCGGAGCACGACATTTCGGTGACAAGACTCTACAAAACGTCGCATATACGCGACTACACGCAACATGCGATCAAAACTAGAAAACCGAACATACCACTCACCCTCTTCGTTGTCAACGCGCGCAGCACACGAAACTACACGCAATTCAGGCAGGTCACACAGAGGTAGCGACGGACGGGAATCGTACACCATTCCGATGGCTCGCCGTACGCTATCTGTGGACCACGCCAATACAAATCAAGTCGCGCTTAAGCTGCCGGCATGACGCC
>NC_042493.1:37910088-37914278 GCF_005508785.2 Acyrthosiphon pisum | reverse complement strand
TAGTTTGGCACTATATTAGGGCTTGGAATTAGTATATGTAAATATAATATATATATAAATGTACTTTTTAAAACTGTACCCTATTTATTTGTATCACACAGAATAACGTTATACTTTTAAATACTAAAAAACAATTATATACATGCACTTTCTAACTCCTGGTTCCTAATGTAAGTGACCACATGACTGATTATTGAGATATAGTTTTTGTCGTCACCCGAATAATCATTATTCATTTGTGAAAATTAGGATCTAGCCCCCCCCCCCTCCCCACAATTAAGTCTTTAGAACTGGCCCCTATTGTAGTGAATTTAGGTATATTTTTCCATTTCAAAATTATGAAGAACATTTTATTAAATTGCTAGGCAATAGGCATTTTTCAAACATTGTAAAACCACTAAAAAAAAAAATAAACAAAAAAGTTAAATAATTTAAAATTTATCAAAATATTTTTAAAACACCATTGCCTATCTCTTAAAAAATTATATTATAATTAATAATAATAATTCAGTTTGATGAAAAATAATTTAATATTATCAATGTTTGTATGCATTGGTAGTAGGGCCAAAATAAAAAAAGAGGTCTAAAAATAGTAGGCTACACCTAAAATGCAGGTCTATGAATAAAACGCTAATATTAAAACAAAAAGTTTATTAATTTATTAATTAAAAAATTAGTTTTAACATGGTTTGTATAGGAAAATGTTAATATGTAACACGGATGACTTGCAGCGCTCGGCGGTTTTAAGAACTACACCACCGTAACAAAATCTGACCGAAAATATTCCTTTCGACGCATAACCTGTTCTTTATAATCGTGATTTTACGGGAACATATATTATATATTTATATGTCTAATAAAAATAATGTATACCGAATATTATGTGTAATGGTTGGTAACGCTTTATGGTTTTCAAACTGTTAACAGTCGTTGGATCCTTATCATTTTTCGGACAATTTCTGATCTCCCAATGACAACATAGACCGTGTCATCCCTGATTGGTTATCAAGGTTGTCCGTCATTAGTAGGCTAATATTTTTTTGATAACAACTGGTATTATATGACTAATTAGTATATTATATATTATAAACTATAATTATAATTATTATAATTAGTACGTCTGAAAGTACCAATAATGTTTTTCACTTGTTTATTTATTATTTTAGTTAATAGTATTGCAACAATGCCCGGGTGTGCTGCTATTGGATGCTCAAACTCTTATAAAAACGGGTTTCTAATAAAATATTTTCCTAAAGAGTCGGCCAGAAGGAAATTGTGGCCATCAAAAATGAAGAGAGATAATTGGGCTCCAAATAATTACTCTTGTATTTGTGAAGTATGTGCTGGATAAAATATTTATCCTCTATTGTATTTACTTTTTATTTGATTCAGTTTAAAAAATGCATTGTTATAAACTCTTAAGTTAATATTATGTTTTAAACTACCTATATTATTTAATTATTAGATATTTTATTGATTAGGGTCAAATGGGGTTAATCTAAACATGTTAGGTACAATATTAAGTTGTTGAGAAAAACACATTCTGATTAAAATAATACATTGTACATTTAGTCATATTTGACTAAATCTGTTAATCTAACTAGGTCTGTATTTAAATCTGTTGCTAATCATTTGTGATTATGTCAAATTGTAATTAATTTTTTTTGCTTTAATTTTTTGTTAAAAAATTGCTAGTTATTTATTTATGTTAATTCCGCTGACTGTTTATTAAACAATAACAAATGTATCATATTATACAGAATTTTTTTTTAACTAACAGTATAGGTTAGGGTACACTTAGTTTTCCATAATAATATAAATTAAGTTTTATTTAAATAAAAACAATTCAAATATTGTCGTCCATAACGGATAATAATATGTATTAAAATAATAAAATAATATAATTCGTATATTTAGTATATCTAGTTTTACAAAATGAAGTAAGATCGTCATATTTTTAAATAATTAATTAATAATAATAATAATAATTAAAATATATAGGTATTGTATATGATGTATGGTATGGTAAAAAAATAAAAATTGAAGTAAAAAAAATTACCATGTGGTCAATTTTTAAAATAATGATTTGAATAGCCAGATTTATATAAAAGAATAATATATCATTTTTTTTTTATTTAAATAATAATCATCAAAAATGTCAAGAAAAAAAATTAAAGAATAAAAATATATACAAAGTGGTCATTTTTTTAAATAGTGATTTGATGCTAGTTTTATATAGGTGAATCTATCAATTTTTTTATTTATATAGTCGTCAAAAATGTTTTTTTTTGGTAATTTTTAATTTTGCTTATTTTATTGTTGTTTAGTCCTCTTATTATTATATACGAATCAGTTTGTATTTTTAAATTCAATACATGTGAAAACAAAAATATATTTGTATGTGCTTTTGTGAATTGCGTGTTAAATTTAGAATGAAACGATTCACAACTGTTAATTGTCCGTTCTGAAGAAATTGAAGACGATGCCCATATTTTTGGATTAAATTTTGATGTTTCATCAATGTAATTATCACATAGATAATCACAGAATTTTTTTACCCTGGCGTCATCAGGAATGACTGACATAAGATCTTCAATAAAGCTTTCGCTTACCTCTTCTGCATTTAATAATGGCAAACCGAATATCCATTTTAATCACTGTCCAATTTCACTGTTGGCATCCTTGTATTCAATTGACAAACCTATAATATAGTTAATGTATATACTATATAATATATAATAATATGTAATAATGTAATAATTAATAATTACTAAAGTTTTGTATATGTCACCACCAACTTTGAGTCAGATGAAATCTACATCCAATGATCTTCATTTATGGCCATACAAGCTTTGCTCCTACATGTATAGCTTCTTCAAAATCAGAAACAAGTGTAGTTGGATTGAATTGTACATTTTGGACTGAGCATTTTTCTACAATACATCTAAACGCACTGGCATATGTATTTGCACATTTTTCTGGCAGTAAAAAGTATAATAATGAAACATAATGTCCAATTTTAAAAATGTGAACAGTAAATAGTTGATAAAAATATTTAGGGCAACTATAAAATGTGCCATCTACAAATATTTTGTCACATGAACAAAGCAATTTCAAGTTCGAAATTGTAGAGTAAAATAATATATTGTGTGTAGAGTCTACATCGAGAAGGAAATCTTCGTTTTCTATGGTTGTAATCTTCCGATTTTTCATTAACTCGATGACTTCAGAAATGGTTTTTGGTGACGCTGGATAAGAAGATTGGCTACAGAAGATCGTAATTTGCTATCGACAGTCCTAAGTCTGTATGAAATGAGAAGGAATAATGTTTTTACATTGGGACGCAATTCGGGTAGTTTTTAAATATCTTTGGGACGCAATTCATGTGGAAAAGGGATTTCGGGACGCAATTCCCTATCTAGGACATCTTAGCGTGGCCACTTTGGCGTAAACCAATTTGGCGTATGGCAATTTTGGCGTATAGTTATTTCGGCGTAAGACTATTTTGGCGTTAAGTTTTGGACTAATATGATTAGTACCTATGCCAGTAGTTGCCTATACGAGTAATATAATAAATAATAATATAATAATCATGTATAATAAATAATAGAGTAGGTGGAGTAAAAAATCAATTGATATAAATGTATTAGGTAATAAAAAAGTTATTGATTTTAGGTTAGGTTAGTTCATATCAATAAAAAATATAAATATAAATGTATATAAATAAAATGTGATTGACTTTGAAAGTTAGTTCGTAAAAAATTTAAAAAAAATAGAAATTAGTAACAACTTATATTTTGAGCTATTCCCCTTAAAAAACTAAGCATGTTGCGATTGTTGTAATCTTCTACAATTTTAAAAATTCTTTTGTCGACAGCTATAATTTTTTTTTTCTTTTTTGGAGGACTATTTCCAGCTTCTAGATGTTGATAAAATGTATCACGTCCTGACTGAACTTTTCTTAAGTTTGTAATAAATGTCCACAATGTTGGATGTTGTACACCCATTTGTAAATTCAGTCGTCTATTGGCTGCTTCAGCGTGGTTATTTGTCCTGTCTTCTTTATTTAATACCCGTTCATGAACGTTCCACAACACAGGTGGAAATCGAGCAGGGCGTCGCCGATTTCTTATTGTTCTACCAACATAGAATTCTTCAAACCAATCTAAAAGAGGTAACACCTCTGGAGG
>NC_042493.1:37908126-37910038 GCF_005508785.2 Acyrthosiphon pisum | reverse complement strand
CATGTCTTGTGCGGCGGCCGATGTTCGAACGTCGTTCTCTAGGCATTTTGGACTATGGACAGAGTGTTGAATTTAACTTCAAATGCACGATCCACATAATTTACACTGAGCTTAAATGAAATTAACTGAGCAGAGAATAATGACTATCTGTCAAACACTTTATCACGCACCGTTGCTATTGGTTTGAAGTACATAAAAATAATATATAAAAGATATAATAGATGTATAATAGATGGCGCTGTATGTGAAAAACGATTTCAACACTTTTCTGTTGAATTTTTCCTGAATTTTCAAGAATTTTCTTTGCTATAAACCTCACGTAGCCCAAGACCTTTCCAACGAATGCAAAACCATGGAAATCGGTTGGTGCGTTCTGGAGTTATAGCGTCAGGGAGGAAAACCGGACTTATTTTTATATATTAGATATAATAATCATGTATAATAATTAATAGAGTAGGTGGAGTAAAAAATCAATTGATAAATGTATTAGGTAATAAAAAAGTTATTGACTTTAGGTTAGGTTAGTTCATATAAATAAAAAATATAAATATAAATGTATATAAATAAAAAGTAATTGACTTTGAGTTCGTAAAAAATTAAAAAAAAATAGAATTTAATAACAACTTATATTTTGAGCTATTCCCCTTAAAAAACTAAGCATGTTGCGATTGTTGTAATCTTCTACAATTTTAAAAATTCTTTTGTTGACATCTATAAATTTTTTTTCTTTTTCGGAGGACTATTTCCAGCTTCTAGATGTTGATAAAATGTATCACGTCCTGACTGAACTTTTCTTAAGTTTGTAATAAATGTCCACAATGTTGGATGTTGTACACCCATTTGTAAATTCAGTCGTCTATTGGCTGCTTCAGCGTGGTTATTAATTGTCCTGTCTTCTTTATTTAATACCCGTTCATGAACGTTCCACAACACAGGTGGAAATCGAGCAGGGCGTCGCCGATTTCTTATTGTTCTACCAACATAGAATTCTTCAAGCCAATCTAAAAGAGGTAACACCTCTGGAGGTATGTGTTCGGTTATTGCCTCTATTGCTGTGTCTTTAACATTAATTTTAACAAATGCCAATGCTAAGACCATTTTTACCCCTATAGAAAATTCTGCATTATTTTTGTACTTTGACATTAAATCTAATTCACACATTTTCAACCTAAAGTTTTTTGATAGGTGAAATAGGCAACCAAATATTTTAACCTCAGGAAATATATTTTGAAAAGCTTTAATAGCCGCTTGTTCGAAGTCGCATGCTATTGAAATCGGTTTTAGCCCGGGTTTTATGTTTATAATTATTTGTAATAACTGTTCATATGTTTGTTTTTTTTTGTCTGGTAAAAGCGCATAAAGCAGAGGATGTACACCGTTCATATATTTTGCCTATATTACATAAATTTGAGAAAAAAGTGATGGTGACACTTTGAAAGTATCATCTGCATACCAACTAGTAGATTCAGCTAATATTTCTAAGCTCCGATAACGACCAAATATTAAAATCCTATTTTCACCTGGCCCGCTGTCATGTAGTAAAAATTGTTCCACAATACCCTCTGATGGCGAATAAGTTTTAAATTCATCAGGTATCACAAGTGTCATCAAGTCTTTTGGTGCATCCGGGGCTGCTTGTATTTCACGACGTATTCTCCTGATTTGTTTTTTTATGGCTCCGTCTGCTGCTAACGCTCCCTTAAAAATATAGACATAGGCAACATAATGTAACTGTAAATTTTCTTATTTTTGTCGCAACCACGGAAATAACACATGCGGGTGCGACCTATTCTTATCCTTAAACCTATAATAATTAACCTATAATCATTAAACGATTAACCGATTAAACGATTGTACGATTGAACCCAATCAACTGTGACAAATTGATGGTCATAAATTGTACACTATACTG
>NC_042493.1:37888891-37908076 GCF_005508785.2 Acyrthosiphon pisum | reverse complement strand
TTTCATAATTTGTAAATGGCCACATTTGATTCAATCAAAGCTGCCTCTGAATCATGGCAATGATCATTTAGAATCTTTAACACCTATAATATTTTCCATATTATTATTTAAATAACTATTAATTAAAACATATATACATACATTTATTGAATAGTAAAAATATTTTTACCTTGGACGTTTCAGTTGACGTATGAAGACGACAAGGACAATCATTTTTGTATCGGCATCTCCAAAATTTTTTTGTTTTATTAAAATTATATGCATCAAATGTGTACATACATCCATCGTGGGTGTATATTTCTCGACCGCGAATGCTCTTTACTTGAGCCATTGTCGATTACAACTGATTAGTAAATATTACATTTTATGACAACTGATTACTGATAACTGATTACCCGCAACATACACGCACAGACGACAGATATATTAGTCTGCTTTTGTAGTTTACATAGTAAATATAGTAATATAATATTAAATATTTTATTACACCAAAACCTAACGCCAAAATAGTCATACGCCAAAGTGGCAACGCCAATACGGCCACGCCAAGATGGCTACGCCAAAATGTCCGGGTCCGACGCAATTCATGTGCAGCGAAAATATCGACGAGACCGGTACAAACATTGATATATATTATTTATATCAGTATCATTAAATAATTGAGCTTGTTCAGGATTTTTTTGGATTTCTGTGTATATTATTTTTGATGGTCTTTCCAATCCATCTTCACATTTTCGTTTCAATTGATTTGAAAATATTTTCAGATTCGGTTTCGACTTCGTGATTTTTATGTGAACTTTCATCTTTTACAATCATCTTCATGTCAAGATCCAACATAAATTTTTGCAGTGCACTTTTTATTGGCACATTGCCATTTATTAGCGTCTAAGTATTTAACATACGCTTTGTTATAAAATTTACATTTTTCATATAAGATTAATTGATTTTTCCGTTCACTATAAACAATTTCAAAATTCATTTTGACACGGTGTAACACAAGACGCGCACAAGACTACAATGGTCACTAAATGTCGATTATTTGAACACAGAACATAGTGATCAACATTATTTTAAGATCATGAATTATAATCGATCAGAATTGTACTTACTTTTATTGTATGTATAGGTAGGTACCTACATGTAATAAAATATATCTTTTTTCCTAAACCTTTTATAGATTATATTGATTGAGATATAAAAACCATTGTCCGTTGCGATAATACACGATTTCCGCTGGAATAAATATAGCTGTGTACCTATACTATTATGTTAGATACAGTTGAACAGTTTAAACTTCAATTTATATGTTCATTGTTCATGTATTATTCTACTTCAACTTATTTTGTTACGAGTTAACTACAAATTACAGTAAGTTATGAAATAAAATATAAATTTAACATAAATGTAAACATAAGCCTTTTAAAATTTCGGCGTAATCGATACCTGGCGCCTGGCGGAATCAATATGTAAAATAGTTCGGCGGAGTTGATACGCGGCGCAATCGATAGATTTTTTTCAGGTAAAAAGGTAATTTCGGCGCAATCGATATACGCCCGACCCATAACCGTCGTATTGAACGTTTTGACGTTGAATTTTATTATGTGTTATCAAAACAAAATCACGAAACCGATTGGACATCAAAGATGATATGCGTGTTGTCCTGTCCAATACAGTCCCAGATTTCAAGAAAATAATACCATCAAAACAACAAACCTCACACTAAAAATCTCTCTTATGTATCCACTATGTCGGTAACTATGTACGTATGTAACTTAAAGTTTTTGTATTATCATTAAAAATAATTAAAATAAAAAAGTATGAAAAATCGAGTGCTGAACCAAAATGTGAGTGCGCTGTTCGACTTCACCCAACCTGGGATGTTCAGTCTATGAGATCGATACGAAATTTTTTTGAGAACTGTTTATTAAATGTACTATATTGTACATAACCAATTGGATAATGATTAAGACATACACAATGATAGATTTTGAAATTTAAAACTTTAAATTGTCCTTGACTATTTTAAAAGGTTGATAATCTTTTGTAAATAAACTTTAAAGGGATTGATCTATATCTTTCTTCATATTAATAGTAAGTTTTTTTGGAATGTAAGTAGGTAACAATAGACAGTTGCTTACGCTTTTGAGCTTTTGCATTTGGGATTGACCATTTTGGATTCGAGTAGACATTTACATATGATGGATCAATGAATGAAGTTTAATGAGAAGTACCAGGTATAGAACTAGTTGATGGCAATGATGGGGAAGTCAAATTTACTGAAGGCTCGTTAATACTATGATGCCCACTACTAGGGTCATCAATATCTGTTATAATTCTGGATTGATTCTAAAGTTATATATTAGGAATAGTTGATTAAGTTTAAAAACTAAGTTGTTTTAATGTGATATTAATTTGTAATTTACTTACTTTATTTATACTTTATTCATGTTTTAAGAAAATCATATGACAACTAGATAGATGTTTTTTAAGATTAGTTAATGACGACTTATATGATTTATCTTTTTTTGTATATAACATTTTGCATAAACGTTGTCAGCTACAATAGTAAAACATGACCAAGCATTGACCATACTGAGCTGTTTCTCCTATCAATGACTATTATTTTTACAAATAAATCTCAAAACTCAAATTTTAAGAATAAAACTTTAAACCGAGTGTATTTATTAAATAACAACAGTAGCTACACAGTACACTGGATACTAGAAGATTAGTGAATGATATTTATTATTTGTTTTTTGGGTAAAAGGGTGGCTGATGTATTGCAATATCTAACTTGTACTGACATGTCATAACATATTATCATAATGCATATAACTCAATATAGTAATAACTAATAATCAAGTAATAATAAATATTTAGCTTTAAATTGCAAATTTATAATATTGTGCACAAGCCTAGTTGCATCACCATGTTGTATCACAAGTGTATGCACTAGAGGCGCTTGATCAACCTGTTGAATAATTGGATGCCTGGCTATTGATATTGTTGTGCTGTAGACTAGATCCAACCACCGTAGGTGAATGCAACTGCTACAAACCACCAAGAATTTTCCTAAATTAACTGATCTGGAAAAATTCTTGGCTAACCAGGTGTCTGCATATGAGGTCAGTGAAGTAAGTAACCAGTCAACCTAACTCAAACAGTCATCTACTGGTGTTCGTCAAATGCAAAAAAAAGGACTACTTACCAACCAAACCAACAGCACTCCATTTAAGGAAAGGCAATGTATATTGTGTTCAGAGCAACATCAGTTATCAATGTGTGAAAGTTTTAGTAAAATGTCTCTATCTGAGTGCCAAGATGTAGTCTTCAAAAATAGATTGTGTTAGAATTGTATGTATCCTGGTCATCAAGTCCGTCAGTGTCGTGGCGGGAATTGCAATAGGTGTGAACACAACACCAAATTTCACAGCGATGATTCAAACCTCTCGCTTCGCCGAATGAACCATCACCATCGTCCTCTACACAGACGTCAATGGCGAAATAAGTGGGTATATTATTCACAATTTAATTTATAATATTTTTTCATCATCCAGATTAGAGACTTGTAGCTTTTGCGTTCGACACTTAGTGGTAACTTGTATTTCATTATTAAAACCCCTTCTAAAATTCTTAGAACTTCACATTATTTCTTTGAGAGTATCTGCTCTTTATCGTTCCGATATACTCATAAAGCTGTAGATAATATTCTAGATATAGAGAATGTTGTAAGCCCAGATACCAATAAGGACATTGTACAATGTGATCTTAACAAAGATAATAGTCCGAAGTATAACTCGGTAAATCATGAAGAAAATGTTAGTGGAAAATTGTCTGAAGACAAATACATAATAATTAATGTAGTAAATTAAGAATATCTTACACTCAGAAAAAGAACCTCAACGTAAAAAAAAATTGTATTGAAAATAATTTCGAAGAGTTCTGAAACCAAAGTTTTAAAAAACAACGCAATAATAATTCTTACCTAGTACCTAATACACATCTACGTCATTTGAATTTAAATAATTCACGTAGCATAAAATCACTTTCTATATTAAAAAGTGGTTCCCGTGCCAATAAACTTGAGCGTTGTAACCTTTTGGATTTTTATAGAGTCGTATTTAGCAATACGTGTGCTTTTGATGCTATAGCATCCATTTTTATGATTCCTTACTGTGATAGCCAACCATATTCAGAAGAGGTCGATCAATTAGGAAATAAAAATAATTTATTTGCTCAACTATACGCTAATAACTTCGTGAAATGATTGGGTCGCTCAAGAAACATCTTTCTTTTTCTAGGGAAAGCTACAAGTAATTACAATTCCATTAAATCTTAATCGTCTGTCATACTATTGCAATGTCTGGCAACTAAATTATTACTTAATGTACAAAAATTAAATAATTTGAAAAATAACTAACAAGTAACAACACAGAATAATAACAATAACAAAAATAAATAAACTAATCAGTGATAATAAACTATAAGTTATAACCATAGACCTTGTGGCGATAACGGGGCTTGTCACCACCCGCGCACCGCGCATTGTCATTACGCGACGTGCGCCTTTATTTCATATTATATTCATTTTGTATTATTGTCTTTACGACGTTCTTGTTATTATATTTATGTTCCTTGTTTTAATTACCAAGCTTGCCACCGCTTTGTTTCAACGGCAACGGCTCGCGCTTCCCGCCGTTCAAGTCCGCGACTTCGCCGCACGCTTTTATTGTCCGCGTTCGTCCGTGCACTCACGCGACACTTTTGTATATTACGTACTGCGTACGACATTTTTTATGTATTAACTAATTGTGTTTTAATATTGATTTTTTAAATATATTTATTTCGACGTTCTCGCGTCACTAACCGATTATTCGTTATTTGTTTCATTCGTGTAACCCTTCTGACGAGAAGTCAAATCGTATCTGTAAGTGTGGTAGCCACGGGTCATCTTCTAAGCCAAGGGGTTACCACAACTTACCACAACCTTATACTTATAGACCAGTGGTTTTCAACCTTTTTCACATTGTGGCACACTTCATCTCTTACAAAATTTTCGCGGCACACCAATACATATAAATATATAATTATAATACGTGAAGCATATGATGAAAATTATAAAACTAGGTATTAATAGATTTATCGCGGCACACTCCAAGGGTGCTCGCGGCACACCGGTTGAAAACCACTGTTATAGACGGAACATCATTATCCTACCCAGTGGGCTGGTACGGTCATGAGAAGTTGAGATGCAGTGTTGCCCATTTTTCGAAACAAAATTATTTTTTTAAATGACTACACAATAACTATTGTGATAATACTGGCGCGCGAAAAACAACTACTGCGAACTTCGACTGCCTTAAAATTAAAACTCTACTACCTATATACTATTATAGTATTATTCTATGAACTGCCTACAACTCAGGCTAGTGCCTACTGAGTATCGAACACTGGAATGGTATAGAAATGAAGAAACAAAATGTTGTACTAAAAAGAATATATTCATGTAATTAAGACTTAAACACAAAAAGGTAATTAAATATCATTGTGGGCCTAGGTTATATTGTATTATGTTTGTACATTAAAAAGTTAATAAAATAATTATATTGTGCGACCAATGACCTTTGTAGTCGAGGCCTTGTTTGTAAAATAAAATTAAAAATAATATTGTATAGTACTAGAGTATAATTAAATTTTAAATGTTTATAAAACTGTTTCTCAATAGGTAATTCAGTAAATTCATAATAATAATAATAGTCTTAAATATTTCAATAAAAAAAAGTATTGGTGTGGCCGTTAGGTATATAGGTATTACAAATAAATAAATAAATAGTTGATGACTATTATTCGTTGCGAAAAAGAATTAATTTTGTTAATTTTTGCCTCAATTCAATTTTGTTATGATTAGATTCTTTAGCTGCAAGTGCTATTAATTGGTCTCTATGGTTATTAAATAGATTTTGACTTAAACAATGATCATCTAATTCCTGAAAATTTTTTATAATATGGATTTTTATCGTGCGTCGCTAGTGCGCATGTGCTTCTGTGCTTCGTGGGACGGAGCATATCGTCAACATGAGTAACTACTACATGTTCCGTCTATAAGTATAAGGTCTATGGTTATAACGTCATAACAAAACAATCACCTAGATTTCCTTCCATTTCACAGTGTCATCAATCGTATAGTACAAATAACGGTTTAACTACAGTTTAACAGAATGGACGATTGTAATACCGGCAATAAGTTAAAAGGGTTAAAATAACCCAAATTTTCCAATTTAATTTTGGTGCCGTAAATGAGTATGGATGTATCTGACATGTAATTAATTTATTGTCCTTCTTGTTTAATAAAGACTATAATATGGAAACTTGAACTTTGATGTTTGAAGTATAGAAAAATGTGAAAGTAATAAAAGTGTTATCTTTATTATTAATTTTGGTTTTATACTTTTCTACCATTCTATATAAAGCCAGCACATAGTCCAATGGATAATATATCTAGCTTCTAACATTTAATTTTGATCATTATATAATTTAATTTGATCCGGAATAAACAGCAACAATTTCATTCTGTTTATCCAGTTTGTTGTAACTATAGGTACACATCTTCTGCTTTTTTTCCTAACTGTGTTTAATCATGTTTACGTGTACTACGTGTGGACTACATTATAATTCAAAATCAGGTTTTTATAAACACAATATGAGGACTAAACACGAAAAAGAAAAAAGATATATATTTGTGATAAGTGTAATACACGATTTTCAAAAAAATTAGATCTCATAAAACATATAAGACATGAAACGCAAATTAACACTTTGAAAAGTAAACTTATTTGCTCTTTTGAAGAATGTAATAAAATATTTAGTTCGTTTAAGACTTACCAGTTACACTTAACTATTAGACATACGGTGGATATTAATAATGACACATTGAACTTTGAAATAATTCATTTATAATATTTACAGTAATTTATACATAATTAAATATTTAATAATTAATATTATACTATGTAATTAATTTAACAAAATTTAATCTTCTAAAACTACCAATAACAAGTTAAAAAAAAAAATAAAAATATTTTACAATATTTATACTATTAGAATTTGAGAAATGGAAACATGAGATTGAATAAATGCATTATTGCTACTAGTTAGAGACAAATTCTTCGAAAGGGCCATCAAAGTTACTAAACAAAAAAAGTCATCCAAATTACTAAAAATTATATCTAGTCATAACAAAAGTGTAAATATTTCATCAAATAAAATCAAAACTGAACCAAATATATGGATAGTTACTTCTGAAATTAAATTAAATATAATATATGTAATTGAAAAATGTAATGTTATTTGTGATAGGTAATTGAATTTTACGTTGTGATTCTTGTAATATCTGTGTCCGTACATTTAAATGCTCATGCATAGATAGTGTTTTATATTTTAATATCTGTAAAGATATACATGCAATTTCCAAACTTAATGTTTTCATGAATACCAAAAACTGAATCACTGAAGAACTGAGTATTTAGTAAAAACTGAGAGGCTCTTTTATGTCTGATAAAATATTTTAAATAAATAATTCTACTTGAGTAGCTAGTCGAACTCTCATTTTCCGTGATGCTAGGATCTATGTGAGACTTGGTAAGTTTAAGGCATACTCTTGAATTATTAAGATATATTAGATGTAAACTATACTTTTCATACAGTATTTTTATGTGATCCATTTTATTTATGTGTTATTTACCTTGATCAAAATATACAAGGTAATTCAATTTAACATTTTTCACATAGATTCATACCTATATATATAAAAATAAGTGTACATTTTGAATAAATTTTATAACTCAAGATCCACCGAACCGATTTCGATAAAAATTTCAGGAAATATTAAGATTGATATGTAGATGGTTCCTGTGAAGGGTGTACGCTGTGCGATAAGTGGTTCCGGAGTTATTATGGTCTCTTAAGTGCACACCTGGCGACATGGCCAAAAACAAGTTAAGTTGCGGATTAAAATAATAACAGTGTATTGTATATTGCTTGCTATTGGTTACAGGCACCTTTGTCGATTTGTATTATTACACCCGGTACATAAAGACTCACCCGGCATATAAAGACTCATTCGGCATACATTAGATTCACCTAGCTAGTTCGGTGTACTAACAAGTCGGTCGTCCTATTATTCGATTTTTAATTAATTTTTGAAATCAAAATTTGCTCAACTCCTAGGTGATTTCGGCGCTACGGCCAGACTCCAGCCAGTGACTACAGGGTTTTTAGTATTTTTGCACGAAACTAGCAGGGATGGTAGGGATGGTAGGTAAGTTTCCGGGAATTTGTTTCTGGTCCAAATTTTTACAGTCCTGATTTGTACATTCCATGTTTATAAATTCCAAGTATTTAAATTCCAGATTTATATCGGCGTCCCACACAATATATTCGGTTGATGGCAGCTGGCAGAGGAGCGTTAAAAGATACTGTTGACTCTATATTTCAATTTATTTTCCGTGAAAAACCCAAGTCTAAGGAAGTAGGAGAATTAGTTGCTGGTTGGATAAGAATGGGTACGGCATTGGTAAATCTACTGTTTAATGAACAACACAAATGTGCTGATAAGAAAAGTTCGAGTTTAGTCAAAATGATTTTCACCCATACCATATCAAATATAGTAATTGGAAAATTAGATCTTCAAAAGAATTTTATCAGCCAAGATTAGAAACGATCAACAGTATTAAGTGTGCAGTATTAAGACAATACAATTTTACGAAATATCCGGTAATAACTAAAACTCAAAAACAACAAGGTCCACCTACAACATTTTCAATGCTGGCTCCCGGTAGACATGGTTACGGACCTAGGAATCTATCCATTCGTCACCGACCCCAGGATATTGTCGAATGCAATCATCCGGTTTCTTCGTCCGTTGTCAGTCAATACAAAGAGATGATATGTATAAACACAGACCGACATGACAATGAAATTGAGTGTGTTTTAACAAAACCCGTGAATGACCGGTAACTTCTTCCGATATACTGTACCATATTGTAAAAAAAGAATACAGCCGGAAGATAATTGTGATTTTGTGACACCCCGTCGTAGAAAACAGGATAATGCAGAAACTACGTGTCAGGGTTTGGAGATGGCACAAAATAACCTAGGTCCATCCACTTGCTATTTTTATGAAAATGAATATCAGCCCGAAAATTACGAGAGACAGGAATGGGTAATAAATTTACTTCCAACTCAGTGATTTCCAACTCTAGGGTGATTGCATGTATACATAACTAGAATTTATCGATACTACAAATTTTAATTACAGCGTCCAATACCTGGAGAAGTGGTACTCGCGTCAAACCAGGGATATCCATCTTTTGGAGGGATAGTCGAGAGAATTGTTGGTGAAAACGTGTACGTAAAGTTCCCTTTGAAATATGATGACGCAGCGTTCAAATACCATAGAAGCGAAGTCCTCCCTTACCAAAGTCAATTTAGTAACGGCAAGTTTATTCCAATAAAACCAGTAACCAAAATGCATTGAGCCTACAAAAGAAAATGTATATTAGAGTAGGAAAATAATGTCACTAAATTTCTTTTAAACAAATAAAGTAAAATTAATTTTAATAGTCAAGTTTTCTAATTTATTGTTCTAAATCAGGGATGGCGAACCTTTTGATAACTGCGTGTCAAATCAAAATGTTTGGTTTGATTTTATTTGCCTCGCGTGTCAGAAACTTTGCAGACCTTTTTTTTTGCTTAAAAAATAATTAATTAAACATATAAACATGATTTTATTTGTTGTTAGGTTTATAAAATATTTAAACTTTACAGCATTTTCTGTTTAGGTACTATTCCATATTAATATAACTTTACAGCATTTACTATTTACTATTTATAAAGTTACATGTACATATTAATATATCTTTACAGCATTAATTTACTATTACATATTAATACAAACACATATTTTTTTTAATTACAAAAATAAGTTTTTAATGAGAAATTTGTTGCTGCATATTTCCAGCTAACGAAACAATCCTGGGATTATAATTTGTTGATTTTAATTGAATACATGCTGCACTGATATCTGTTCCAAGACGATTTCTCAAAGTGGATTTGATAAAATTCATGGAGGAAAATAGCTGCTCACATGTATATGTAGAACCAAACATAGTCAATAATGAAAGTGCTAATTTTTTCATGGATGTAAATGAATTTGGTAGACTTTTCCACTCAATAAGAATTAGGTTTTCGGTTTTAATACTGCTATCAATTTCAAAATAATTTTTTTCCAGTTCACTGTTTAAATTAATAAATTTATTTCTCCAAATTACATTTCCCTGAAATTCTATTAATTCCATTTCTAAGTTTTCGATATTTAGCCATTCAAAAAAAGATAGATCAAGTTCATCATATGTAATTTTATGCGGATTTATTAAAAATTGAAAGGTTGGTTCTAGACATCGGAACTGTGAAAATCTATTAGAAAATAATTCAGTTGTATTTTCTAATATATTAACATATTTTTTAATTATACATTTGATGTCAGTCTGACTATCTGCAAAGTGTAATGAATTGTTCAGATGATTTTTCAAATGTGGAAAATATTTAAATTTTTCATTTTTAAGATCTTTACAATAAATTTCAATTTTTTTTTCAAAACCTTTGATATTTTCAAACATTGTTAAGACTATGTGACCGGGCCCTTGAAGTTTTTTATTTAATTCATTATACATTGTAGTAAAATCAGTGAAAAACATTAAATCGTTCAACCAATTTAAATCTTTAAGTTCTGGATAGTCTTGAGATTTTTCGAATAAAAATAATCGTATTTCTTCTAATAATTCAACAAATCGATGAAGAACTTGACCACGACTCAACCAACGAACACTGTTATACATTAAAAGGCCAGCGTATTGTGATTCAACTTCATCTAATAATTTAGTAAATTGTCGGTTATTTAAAGCACGAGATGTAATGAAATTGACAACTTTTGTAACTACTTCCATTACATTTTGAAGCGATTTCAAGCTGTCTTTAGCACACAACGCTTCTTGATGTATTAAACAATGAAAACTGATTAACGGATGAGAAATTTCTTTCGAAAAAAGTTGAACAAATCCATTGTGTTTGCCAACCATATTAGGGGCACCATCCGTAGTTATTGAAACAATATTATTTATATTTATTTTTAAATTGGCGAATTCTTTAAGTACTACATTCATAATATCTTGACCAGTTGTTTTAGTAGAAATCGTCATTAATTTTATTAATTCTTCCCTCATAATATTAACACTACTGAACCTAACAAAGACTGCTAGTCGCGCCTGTGAAGTTACATCTGTACTTTCGTCAAGACAGATTGAAAAATAATTTTCTGAAGCCAAATCTGTTTGAAGCTGGTCTGTTATATCATTACTCATACAAATAATACGATCTTTTACAGTATTTCTACTAACAGGCAAATCGTTAATACGTTTTATTATTTCATTTTTATTAGTAAAATCATGAAACAAAATGTTAGACGCCTTAACGAAAACTTCTCTTAAGTATTCTCCGTCAGAAAGTGGCTTACCATGCTGCGCAATGCAATGTGACACAGAAAAACTAGCGGCTGATAAATTATTATTTTGCTTGAACGCCACTTTAAATTTGTTTGATTGACTTCTAAAAAATTTTACTTTTTGAGAAATCAATTCTAATTTTTCTTCAGCCGATAGAGAAAATATATTGTTATGAACTGTCTCGAAATGTCTTTTAACATTAAAACTACGGCTTACAACTGTTTCGTTACACAAGCAACATAGTACCTTATTATTGTTTTGAATTACACCAAAATCCACTGTCCACTGTTCGTGGAATAATCTCCCACTACCGCTTTTTTCTGGATTCAGTTTTAATTTTTTGGACATTTTTATTCTATAAATTAAGAATATAGTATTAATTATTTTATACGAATTTTTAATTTTTGAAAATAATAAAAATAAATAATATTCACCAATGTATTAAGCTTCCAACGGTTAAACGTGAATTATATTGAGAAAGCCCGAAGCAATATTCAATAGGTTGGTTAAAATAGTCGTCGTGTAAGGCATCCGAAACTATCTGTTGACGACTGTCGACTGTTCTGTTTTACCTACGTTTGTTACGTAAACGCGATAAACGAATTTATTGATAATCTAATCGTTTCGTTTACGAGCTTAGGAAATGGAAAGTACAGATTACAATATCTTACGATACATTCCAATAATAAGTTAAAAATAGTTTAAAATTAACAATAATTTTTTTGGAAAGTGAAGTAAAAATTAAGAATTATATTTTAAATTGGCGTGTCACTGAAATAATGCGCGCGTGTCACTCCGTGACACGCGTGACATAGGTTCGCCATCCCTGTTCTAAATGAACTTATTTGCTACTTAGGTAGTGAAATTTTGGGTAGGGGGTGAATTTTACAACAACAAAAAAGTACACCTATTAGTGGACTGGCATTGTAACAATTTCCAAATCCCCAATTCCATAATCAATGTACTCTCATGAATAACTAACATTTAAGTGAAAATAATTTGGTTTTTTGGTTTTCCTGTTAAATTGCAATTATTGCAGTTGTGACATTGTCCTACCGTGGCGGCGATGTGTAGGTCATAGAATTGAGAATCAAAATAAACAACTGATAATTATTTTTTTAATAATGCTTATGATATATTTGATTTAGCATTACATCCTTAGAACTGGGAGATAATCATTCAAGTCATTCATTAGGAAAGGCAGTTTGATGGGATTTACATTTTGAGGAATCGACTTATGTTATATATTTGAGCTTACCTAAATCTTGAAAACGTTCAGTGAGATGAATGACTATATTATCCAGTATTTTATATTACAATACACTATATGTATTTAAAAGATCAATTCAACTACTCCCCGAAGCTGTTTTGTACTAGAATTTTTTTTAAATTCACTAAACAAAAATGTTGCACTTTCAAAACTTCTCAAAAGTTTAATTCTATTTATAAATATTTTTACTTGATCCATACACTATAATATAGATCCAAGTGTTTGATTTGAAAAATTGCATACTAGGTATCAGTTATATTAAATATTTCTTTAAATACAACCACAAAAATATATATATATATCAATACTCACAGGAAATTAGCGGAATTAGGATTAAAAAAAAGATATCAAAATAATTATGATTATAATAACTTTTGTGGTATGTTAGATGGTTTGGATTTTTTGCCACTAACTACATTAAAAGAAGGTGTTGACTATTTAAAATTAAATATACCTCTTATATGGAGGATTTATTTAATTATTTTGATGAAACGTACGTGAGTAGATCTTTGCGTCGAGTTAATAAACAAAATGTTTCAAGTTCAACCGTTCGACGTTTTCCAGCAATATTTCCTCCGGAAACTTAGAATGTTCACCAAACAACTACACAAAATACTCACCGTATCAATATTGTTTGCGGGTCATGGAACAATAGATTTACATAGTCATTTAGTTGGAGGAAAACATTTGGACATTAATAACCTGATAAAATAAAAAAATGATCGGTTGGCTGACCGTGCAAAACTTGCTTTGCAAACTGTAGGACAATCAAAACTAAAATGTTCTAAATCAAAAACCGCTCAAAACAGATTAATAACCTTATGTGAACGGTTGAATTCTTACAAAATTGAAGTGAACATGTTTTTGAAAAAAACATCCTTTGATTTAAGAAAAAGATTATAAAAAGGTATTAATATTACGTATACCTTTTTTTAATATTATTATTTACCGTGATTGAATAAAATTTTTTTTAAATTATTATTATATTATTGAAATTGTATTGTATTACACATTTTCCGTGGTTATTTTTTCGGGGTTATTTATTAAGAAATTTTGTTGTGCCTGAAAATGGAAATTAGAATACCCAAATTACTTTAAACTTTGTGTACATAATTAATTGTAATTATAATATAGAATAATAAAGATCGTTAATTATTACTAATTAATCATTAATGTTAATTATTGTCATTTATCAATATTCGCCCCATATAACATCAATAATGATGGTTTTCATACTTTATATTATACAAAATAAATCCATACTATGTACCTAGTTGGTTGGAAGAAAAAATTTAACACATAATGCATAATAATAACGTTTTATTTCATATCAACAAATTTTTTTTTTAAGTAAAAGAATGTACCTATAACTAATATTTAATTATTTTACATGGAATTCATTAAAACATTGTTTTTTTTTCATTTTGACATAAAAAAACTTTACATGTAGAACATTTACTGGACGGTTTGGATTCAATTAATTTTTTTACTACACACTTCACACCTACCCCTAGTATTAGAATATTCTATCCAGTGTGCTCCCAAGTTACTTAGTCTAACATCTGAAGGTATAGAGTATAATTGTTTGCCCCTTCTTGGTTGTAAACTATTTTTTTTGGTACTTTGGGACACGGCTGCGCGACGGCATATAGCGTGTTGCAGAAGAAAACGGCGTTATATGTTATCAAAAACCTCTAGATTACTAGCGCTTTTAGCGGAATTTGTGGTGTACCATTAAGTTGTCATATTATTTTTCAAATCCCGGGTTTTTTCAAATAAAATTGATGTATAGTAATAATCACATAACTGGTAATTGGTATTGTTTACCGCAAATAAATGAGTATTTATCACGGCTATAGATATCTGCTATAGTGGTATTTATGATTTAGTGGACTATTTATAATCATTAATAGTCATTACTTACTATTTAATAGTAATAGAGTAGTACATATTTTAATTGTGTATTTCTTATTTTAATAAAACATAAATATGCCAAACTATTGTTGTGTACGAGAAATTCATACCATATCCAAAACAATTTTTAAAGTACCTCAAAATGAGGATATGAAGAAAAAGTGGGAAGAAGCGTTGGGGTTTACGATTAAAAAAAGTTATTATATTTGTGCTACCCATTTTGAAGACTCTGATATCATCAGTAAATGGGAGTCTGGTCAAGAGTCTAATAAGTATACGGTAAACTAATTTTCAACATTAACGTTTTCAATTTTCACCAGTCGTTAAAATTATAATATTTTTGTAATATTAATAATATTTAGATATGTTTGAAAAGACTTCATTTAAAAAAAGGAGCCATTCCTATTCCCTGTAAAAAAAAGATTTATGCACAATCTTTGGAAGGTATAAAAGTTTGTTAAGTTTTAAATATAGTAATATAATTACAAAGATAATACTGCATTAATATAAAATACTATTACTTAATTTATCATAGGTCTGTGAATTAAATAAGGCATGCACATCTAGCTTGGATAGCACATTAGATCTTTCTCATACAACGGATACATTAGACTCATTTAATTTAAGTTCTCAAAGTATTGATCTAGTAAAACATGATCACTTGTACTGTACTCAGGCATCATCACCTAAGAAGAGAAAGGTAAATTATCAAACTACATCTTGTAATAAACAAAGCATACCTACTTTTTATATATTTTTTAAACTCTTTTTAAAACAATTTTTCTTGTTGGGCAGTAAATTATTTTTTATTACAAAAATTAAATTGTAGGTACAAATTAGAAAGTTTTATTCTTTTTATAGATTGATGTAACAATGGTAAATTCTGTTTTTCAACTTATTTACCAAAATATTGAAACCGTACATTTACCAAATAACTGGTACTGTAATGGGAGAATAGAATACATAGAGTATGTTCCAGTTATCTCTTTTCATAAATTAAGCGCTTTTAAACCAAACTATAAAAGGCATATTGAAAAACAACTTGTTTTAACCGAAGGCAGTGGCGGTTATAAGGGGGGGGGCGAAAGGTGGATCGCCCCCCCCTTGGGATTTGGTTTTTTTTTAAATTTAATTTATCGCTGACCCAACAACGCCTATCGACAAATTTTTGATTTTTATCAAAATATTTTTTTTGTTTTAACCACGGATAATATTATATTATCATAGTATTGTATATTATCTGTATCATACTCTATTTCTCGGTCACGCACGCTTAACTTAACTGATAACAGTTATCACTTATCAGTATAAGACATTCATTATTTAATCGTTTTTAAATGCGTTTATTTGTATTTTTTTAAATGGTTGTAATTTCATATTTACATAGTACCTATTAATTTAAATTGTTTTATTTAATATTTTATTTTTAATATGTCGATGAAGCGAATAAGCAGTTATTTTGACAGTACATCCAAAAAATCAAAACATAATTTGCCATTGGAGGAATATAATAATACAATCGATGGCACTAGTACAGGTACAACTGAATTTATTTCTATACAAAAGCCTGAAGCTGAGCTTGGTGAATCCATACAGTCTGAAAATACAGATGAATTAGATATATCAAATTTTACATGCCGAAGTAAAATTGTAAGTGATTATATAAAATCAATTATACTAAAAAGGAGCAATATTCCTAGTTCTAAGTTTCAATATCCATTTTCTCTTCATAATAAAAAAGGTAATGAAGAAAAGCGATTTTTAAGAAAAAATCATTTTGAAAAATACCCATGGGTTGAGTATTCTAATATAAAACATGGGTTGTTCTGCAAAATATGTGTTTTGTTTTTAACTTCAACTAAAGTTGGTATGCATAGAACAGAACAAATTACTAAATTGGTTACCGAACCTATTAATAAATTTGCAAAACTATTAGGTAAGGATGGTGTTTTAGAAGTACATCATAATAATGGATATCATAAAGATAATGCACAAAAATCTATAGACTTTCTAAATACTTATGATAAACCTAAAAATGAAATAATTAATTTATTAAATGACCAACGTAGTAAGGAAATATCAGAGAATCGTGAACGGTTACGACCAATTATCAAAACTATTTTACTTTTAGGCCGGCAAAATATTCCTTTGCGCGGTCATCGAGATGATGGATCTTTAGTTTGTCAAACAGAAGAAGAAGACAAAGTGGATTCTATAGTTAATCAAGGAAATTTTAGAGAGCTACTGAAATTTAGAATTGATGCTGGTGATCAGTTACTTGAAACACATTTAAAAACGACTGGTGCTAGAGCTACATATATTAGTAAGTTAACACAAAATGAAATAATTGAATGTTGCAAACAAGAAATATTAGATTTTGTACTTTTAGAAATAAAAAAAGCGGATATATTCAGTGTTCTATTTGATGAAACCACAGATATATCTAATATTTCACAAATGTGTTTAATTATTCGGTATGTATTAAACAACATTATATATGAACGATTTTTGTCATTTGTCGATTGTCATAATTATATTTATAAAAAAAATAAAGATGATGTGTCAAATATTGAAGACAATGTGGAACCCAAAATAACAGGAGAGATTTTAGGAGATACAGTGATAAAAATATTACAAGAATTAGGATTAAACTTAGACAACTGTGTAGGTATTGGGACTGATGGTTGTTCTGTTATGGTTTCTGAAGTTCGTGGTGCTGTGCAACAAATAAAAAAATATGCCAAAAATGCCATACATAGCCCGTGCTCTAATCATGCATTGAACCTCAGTATTGCTAAATCATCTAATGTTCAATCTGTACGAAACTGTGTAGGAATTATAAAAGAAGTTGTTTCCTTTTTTCATGTATCTGCTAAACGTAACTATACTCTTAAACAACATTTGACAACACATAAAAAATTACATAGTTTGTGTGAAACAAGGTGGGTCGAAAGACACGACAGTATAATGCAATTTAAAGAATCCATTATTGAAATTGTAGATACTTTAACTGATGTATCTGAATGGAATGAAAATATTTCTTCTTCAAAAGCCAAAATGATGATAGCAGCTATTTGTAATTGTGACTTTATTATATCAATTTTTTCATTATCAAGTTTATTAGCTGTAACATTTCCAATAAGCAAAATATTGCAAGGTAAAGATCAGGATATTATTTCAGCATCAGAATGTATAAAAGATATATACACAATTCTTGAAAGGAACCGTAAAGAATGTGAAGACAAATTCAAATTATTGTTTAAAGAATGTGAACCGATTTTAAAAGAACTTAATATTGATATGAGATTACCAAGAATTACTTCACGTCAAAAACATAGACCAAACTTATTACCATCAAACAATATTGTTGATTACTATAGAGTTAATATTTATATACCTCTATTGGACAATATATTAGAAGATTTAAACTTTCGATTTTTGAGCAAGGAAAATAAAAATATTGTATCATTAATGCAGCTTACACCAAAGTATCTTATTAAAATAAAAAATGAAGACTTGCATAATTATTTGTCAACAATTTTTGAAATTATGACTGAAAATTATACATATTTTCAAACTTCATCAAAAGGTATAATACTAAATGAATTAGATTTATGGTTTACTAAATGGAAGAGACATGAATCTGAAAGTAAATATACATATTTAAAGTTTTTATATTTAGTTACTAAATAAATTTGTTAAAACAAACATTTTAATATCATTAATTTTATTTATATAAAATACTACATTTTTTTAGGAGAAAATATTCCAAATAATGGGTTAGAAGCTCTAATTTCGTGTCCGGAATCAGTGTTTCCAAATATTCATTATATTCTTAGTATTATTTGTTCACTTCCTATTAGTGTTGCTTCAGCAGAACGAAGCTTTTCTACACTTAGAAGGTACCTATTATAAGTAATGTATAAATCATTTGACTTTTGAGTATTAGGTATTGCTCAATAAACATTTAAAAAAAAACTCAAATTTCAAGGTATATTAGTATATATTATTATATTTATTTTAATATTTACTAAATGTATGGTGGTATATAATACACATGATTAAAAAATTTACTTTTCTAGTTTACTTCACTCTACTTAAGTTAAAAATATTATTTGTTTATATTATAGAAAAATAAGTACCTACTTAATTTTCTTTGCTTATGCTTTTCATAATATTCCTTTATAAGTATTTTCATTAAAAATATGCATTAGTTTTGCCTAGCTGAATGCTTTTAAGTAATTGCTTGATTAATATTTTTTATTTAAAATGTTTCAATGCTATATATTGCTACTATGCATGTGTTTTGCTTTATTTATTTAGATTGAAGACATGGTTGAGGTCAACAACTGGTGAAGACCGATTAAATGGGCTAGCACTGCTTCATATTCATAGAGATATTAAAATTGATATAGATAATATTATTACACGCTTTGCTAAGCA
>NC_042493.1:37887883-37888841 GCF_005508785.2 Acyrthosiphon pisum | reverse complement strand
ACATTATAAGAGAGGGGCCTTTGTTTGAAAAACACCAGTTTGAGTCTACACGGCACACTCGTTGTGCACTAAAAAACAATGGTCTTTGAGTGTGTTTAAAATCATCAAAAACCAGAATTTGTATGATTTCATCGTTATAATGGGGGAAAAACGGAGCATGTGATGGTTGGTGAATCACCCTGTAGGTGCATATCGTTACGCGCGTACACTTGTCTCCGATGAACCGTCGGTCGGGAGCACCTCGGGCTCGGAGCTCCGTTTCGAAATTAATCACTATATATAGCAGTTGCGGTACGCTATTAATTGAAGTATAATTGTCAGCCTGCGTGGAGAACCGGGCGTTTTATATATTATTATTTCCCACAAGAGGTGCGTGAGAAATCGTAGCAGCTGCGCGACCAAAAAAGATTGACGCCCGAATTCTCGTTAATCTGGCAACAGGGATGATTTACACGAGTCACCGACTTTCCGCGGAATGAAAACCTCGCGCCGCCACCCCCCCCCCCCCCCAATCATGGCACCGCCGACGTCTTACCCCACGGTGAGTTGGCCGCCTCCACCGCAACCTGCGCTGCGCCATTTCTCGATTTTCTCCACGGCCAAGGGTGAAAAATCACGTTTTGATCCCGCGAGCTAGGGGGATTTGAGACCACACACGCAGACGTTTCCTCTCTCCATCTCTCCCCGAGGAGCCCCAAAACTGCGAAGCTTAATGACCTCGGAATTTGTGTCAATTCGGATAAAAACACCCGAAAGCTCATTATTAATTACGTCATCAAAACCCACTCGAAACGCGGTACGGGACTATACGACCTACTGCGCCGGCTCCCCGCCCCCACCCCACACTACACCCCATACACCCTCTGTCGTAGCCCTTAAGAGGACGTGTCACGGAAAAAAATCGATCGAAAAATTCCTTTAAAAACATGTTTGCGTGATCAAATAATATGGATTACTG
>NC_042493.1:37884084-37885000 GCF_005508785.2 Acyrthosiphon pisum | reverse complement strand
TCATAAAAATTTAATTGATGTGCTGTCGATATTCTTTTTTTTTGATAAATGTAGACAAACTTATGAGGACTCTTGTATTACATTTTCGAATCTTAGGTTTAAAAAGAAAAAATGTTATGAATTTCCAACTCAAAATAATTTGCACATTTTCATGAATTTCACGTATTTTCTCAATATTTGAACTTTAAATGCTTATAAAAAATATTTGTGACTATGGATTTTTAATATTTTCATCTATCTTTGAAAAATTATATTAGGAGCTTTTTATTATATTTTCAAGCTTTTTTACCCAACAAATAAAATTGTATTGATATTTATAGAAAAAAAACTAAAAAAATTGAAAAATGACAATGTCCGTAAGCAGCTCAAAAAGAGTCAAGTTATTTTCAAATTTTTATCGTGTATAGAAAATTCTAATATAAACATTCAGTGAAATTTTCAAGTATCTACAGTCATTCGTTTTTTAATTACAATAAAATAAGAAAATCGTTACGTAAGAAATCGAGTGAATATCAAATGTTGTAAAAATATGAATTTCAAACGCTCATAAAGATGTAATTTGAATTTCTTATAGACATTTTTTTTTTTGATAAAGGTAGATTAACCTATAAGGAATCTTGTATTACATTTTAAAATCTTAGTTCTAAAAAGAAAAATTTTTACAAATTATCAACTCAAAATAATTTGCTAATTTTCGTGATTTTTACATATTTTGTCAATTTTTGAACTTTAAATGCTAATAAAAAAAAACTGTGACTAAGGATATTTTAATATTTTTCAAGTTTCATTGTAACAATATATTAGGAGCTTTTTATTATATTTTCAAGCTTTTTTACCCAACAAATAAAATTGTATTGATATTTATAGAAAAAAAACTAAAAAAATTGATAACTGCCAATGTCCGTAACAGCTCAAA
>NC_042493.1:37880301-37882250 GCF_005508785.2 Acyrthosiphon pisum | reverse complement strand
AATAGCGCATCCTCTTGGTCGTTGCACGCGTACATTTTTCGTGACACGTCCTATTTACAGTTGGACTGAATGGGCACACAAGGGAGTGGGCCATGGGCTCAATCTTCTCCCTTCTTTTTTTAAAATGCTAAATAACCAAATTTACAATTTAAAATTTTTTAAGTGATTTTTTCCAAATGTATTAAATAATAAAGATATATTTCATTGTAAGATACATCCACTACAGCATTTTCATATCCGCTATACACAACCACACCATATTAATATCACCCAATATTGAATATGCTGTTCACCGTCCTCGGTATGGACAAAACACATCTTTGTCAAATGTTATTATCAAAACTATATTATTCATTGTACCTAACTATGTTATGCATTGTAACTATTTTAACTATACCATGGCAATTTGTTTATTATGTTTTTATACATTTTAGACTAAAAGTAAAAAGAATAACCATTATTTAGAAATATTTTATTTTTACATTAAAAAATATAACACTATATTAAACTAATTTCTACACATCAATTGACATCATTAGAATACACAAATAAGTACAGATTATTAAAAAAATAATTTTTGGTAGAAAACAGTTTTAAATTATCAACCATAAATTAATTGGTTGATGTACAATGTACATAATAATTGATAATAAAACAATATTATTATACATAGTTACTGTGGGTACCTACTCAATTAAGAAGTTAAAATTTTTCTAATATAAGTCAAAAATCAAAATATTAAAAAATTACAATAGTGAAAACTAGATATACACATGTTTTAAAAATGTAGGCATACAATATCTTATATCATCAATATTATAGATTTAAACAAATTAAAGTGAAGTGTGGTGTTTGGCTTCTGTTACTATTGTGTCATCAGTGTCGCCAGTGTCACTAGTTCCCAGATGGGGGACCACCCAGGTTTTTAGTGACAAATCCTCGCCACATATAGACATGTTATAACCAACCATACCCTCCCCCCTAATAGTTATAAACCTACTAAAAATAACCCAGTCTAATAATCTCAGATATTGAAATCTTAACTCAATAAAAAAATATTAAAATGAATAATAAAATTATTCACAGTATTATTATTTATCATAATAATTTGATAATTAGTAAATTTAATAAAACAGATGGTATAAATATGAAAATGATTATAAGAATATCCTTTTCCTATTGAATGTAGGTATACAGGGCCGGATTTAGGGGGGGCAGGGGGCCCCGGGCCCCGGGCCTCCACAAATTGAGGGCCCCCACTAAATGTTTTTTTTTACATCCATGCAAGTATACAACACAATATAACATTTTCAAAACGGATTTAAATCACAACATGAATAAAAATATTCAATCATTGATATTGTCATAAATTTATAAATAAATGTTATTATTAATATTTAATAACTATAATGAATTTATAGAAGTGAGTAGCTAGCTTACAAATGTGAATTTAAAATCGATTATTATGTTATTATGTTATTATTATCTTGTTGAATTGTAGATATTTTAATTAAAAACAGTTATAATTAAACACATATTATAACTTGTATAGCAAGCCGTCCGCTGTGGACTGTTATAAATAAATGCGTGCTGAATAAGTTCTAAATAAAAACATGCGATAACGTAGACTGTAGAGAAAGATGTAATTATTTATGATATTGATGCGGTAGACCGTAGACGATAGGAAAAATAGATGGTACACTCAGTTTTCACGCTTCAACCATAAAGTATATTTTGATCGTGATATTTATTCAGGTTAGTACAATGTATTTTTTATTAAATTAAATTTAGTAATTCGACGATTTTCAATCAATGGGGCTGCTGTCTGTGTAAAAAAGTGGCATTTAGACCAAAAATCTAGACAAAACTGTAGTAATTTGGTTTGACAGATTTCAATTTTGAAAACGTATTAAGATTGATTAACGAGATAACCTACTACGTTTTTATCG
>NC_042493.1:37874828-37879562 GCF_005508785.2 Acyrthosiphon pisum | reverse complement strand
GTACTCAGGCCTCGTAAGTCGTAGAAACATAGTTTTCATACCAAATTAAACACGAGAAGTTTATCTAATAACTGTTGGAATATATTTTTTTAAATTTGTTTTCAAATTTTATTTGTGTTTGAAAAATTTGTAAAAAAATTAAGTGTCCGTCGAATATAACTGACTGTCCGACCGGGCGATATTATATTACGCGGGCCTACGGATACAATTCCACAAAATATAAGATTGATATTTTATGATATGTGAATATGTAATTATAACTAATATTTATAAATTATAATGATTGGAATAATGGCTTAACGGAAAACTGGTACGGTCTTTTTAAACGCAGAATAACATAAGATACCATAATTAATATATATTAATCAATAATGTCATGAACTATAATATACAGCAAGTTCTCACCAGTACATTAATCGCAATAGTGGATTGAGTGTGTTCTATTTTTCACTTAAAAAAAATTATTATTATTTTATTATTTAAAAACGTATTGAATATCGTTGTAATTTTATGATTGTATGTATAATTGACCGCTAAAATTAAATTTTGAATAGTACCAGTTTTCCCGTTTTTTATTTCTTTTGTTATACATTGTATAATATACATTATTGTATACTTCTAAAAGTGGGCCCAGGGCCCCCACATTCCTAAATCCGGCCCTGTAGGTATATCAATACATTAAAACAAATTAAAATTAATACTTAATTATCAGTACTTCATTATGACATTATAATAAAATTAACACAATATTAAATATGATAGATGGCATAAATAATTAAAATTATTGCAATGGTTATAATAAAAGCCTTTTCCGAAGTCTGATAAAATTGTATATAAAAAAAAATAAATAATGAATAGTTTATAAGTCAAAAAATTTTATCATGAATTAATAAGCAGTTGGTAAAATTATAGTTCATAGAAAACAAATAAAAAATGTTGTTGTTGCACCTTATATATACCTACTTACCAACGCATAGACAAATATACAGATCTCCATTAAAAAATAAAGGTAAAATAATAATTGGAACGAAAAAATGTTATCAATAAACATGTATATAGGTAATCAATTTATAATGTTAAGGGAATAAATAGTAGACCATTGGAAATACCTACTACAATGATGAGTAGGTTAAATACTTTCTAAATCTTCTAAGCAAATACATAAATTAATAAGTGTAACATTTAATGATTGATAATGTTTATCAAAATACAAAGTAGAAAATTGCAAATGGTTTGTTTACCTATCTCATTAACAAATACAGACTTAATCCAAATTATGGTAACAACTAATATAGAGTTATGCTCTTGACATAAACTAAGAACAATAGGCACAGTTATACTTTATTTGTTTTAACATAATTTTATGAAAGGTATCTGAAATAGGTACTATATTACCTCTATCAAAACCAAATTTAGTAGAAACAAAAGTAGTGTTATTATTATAAAACATCACTATTTCAGAGGACAATGTATAGACAGGGCCAATATCTATATTAAATATTAATTGAGTACTATTACATATTATTAGTTGTTGCTATAAGTCAATAGGAAAGTTGGAGCTGTTGTTTTAATGATAATGTAAATATAATATGCTTTCTTGAGGTAATGTACCATATTATTATGGTGATTGGGTTTCAGATTTGAATGTGATAATTGTGAATTTAATTTATGATCTTAAATGATGGTTTGATACTTTGATGAAATGTATTTTTTCCATTTTTCACCCATTTATACAACAAAATAATTTCAAGGATTTTTTTTAAGACAGTATATTATTTAATAACCACAACTCAGATTATTCTGGAATCAAATCCCTATTAATCAGCCCTAAATATTTTGCGAAGCAAGATATTTCAGAGGCAGACATTTTCATATAGCCTTGATGTTTAAGATTTTCTTCAGAAATTAGTGGTGATTTATTTCTAATATATGTAGGTCCATAGTTAAAAGATTCAAATTTGTTATTTAGTGTATGTACATATTGAAAAATATTTCAAAATTAAAATAATATATATTTATATAAAATCAATGTTATAGTTGCAAACACCTTTCTTATTAACGTGGTGCAGAAATGTATAATATCAACAATGTAGTTACTTGTAATACTAAATGAATAAACCTGATCCCAACAACAAAGCTCTCTAATTATGACACAATTTTCTGTGTGTTTTAGAAATCTATAAGGATAACAAGCAATAAAACTTTGTGCAAAACCTAAAATTGTATGCAATCCTAAATTTGTATTAATTATTACGAAAATAATATTGTATAGTTTTTTTCATTAACGTCATCAATGTTATCTATTACACTGTAGGTATCTAATTTTTGAGCACCTGCATACATTTCTAATGGGTTATTTACTTGAAAGTCAGTATAATACAAAAAAAAAAAGGTAAAATATTTTTATTTTTTTTTTATCAAAGAAATAACCCTCGGCAGCTTGGCCATTGGGATAAGATACATTTTTTTTTTTTACAAATAGGTGTTACTTGATATAGAAGGTTTTAATAAAAAGAAAAACAAATGTCTAGACTAGGTTGTATTATAATCTTAATTATGAGGTTGAGTATTCAGCTGGTTAGATGAGCTTGTCCAATCCTGTCTCCTGGAGGAACACGAATATGCCAGGTGATGTCAAGACTGGTCCAAGTATGTCGTATAAATCACTGGATAAATGATTGCGGTTCCTTGCGTCGAGGTATGCAAAACATTCCGTGTATGGTATGGCACATTGGCACTAACAATAATATTTTTATTATCATGGCCTTTAATTATCGCTTTCCATATACGGTTGACTGTAGAAAGCTATAAATTATTGATGGATCATTATTATCTTTTACATTTTTAAATATGCTTATTGTTCTGTGATATTCGAATTTACTATTTTGTATTTGCGTGTGTTATTTAAGTATGATTTTGTGAAATTGTCAAATCCACTAAACATACACTATATATTGACTGATATACCTAAACAGTTGCCGTTGTGAATTCAATGTGCATAGTCATATCGATAATCGTTCTTTTATCTACTATATAATTAAGCGTGTCTCATTTCTGCGTGTTGTGCTCGGTTTGTAATGAAGACATTTTTTAAGGAGATGATATTTAATGTTCAAAATGTAAGGAATATTATCATTTCTCATGTGCTGACATGGGAGAAGTAACTGGGAAAATTATGTAAGGAAAAGTGGTGCTGATCAAAATATAAGACATCAATAGTTAGTAACACGAATATTATTCAGGCTGATGATTCTTTTGATGACTCCAATGAAACATTATCTAACTTGACTGATTCGGTAATTTTTTTGAGCAACCATTTTGATGGAATTGAGAAAAGAAAAGAAAAGTCTAAAAGAAAGTTATTGTAAATTGTAAGATGATATCAGGAATCTAATTAAAAAAATTAATGTTTTGGAACAAAAATCAATTAGAGTAACCTGGGGTATAATGGCGCATGGGGCAAAATGAACTATTGTGTATAAGTAATTTAATAATTGCTATCTGGTGAAACATTTTTGTTATTATGATTATGTTATCAAAGCCAAATGCGATAAACTATTTTTTTCAGCAGTTATTACAATAATATTGTATGTTTTATTTTTAGTAAGTTCTCCGCTCGTATAGGAGACGTATTTGCAAATATGAACTCTGCACAAGATAGCAATAGGACACACACAACGACATCAGAGTTTACCACGCACGCTGCTGTTCTTTTAAAACAGTACTACCGTGACTCGTGGTTTGGCCACAATTATGACGCCACTAGTCCACTAAGTGAACATTGTGAACAATTGAACACAAAAGTCTACGAACTACTCAAATGCGAAATTCACAAGACTTTTCCCCAAGTGAGTACATTATTACGTCGATTCACGAGTGACCGTAAGCGTATAGTATACCACGTGGTTATTAAGTACCTACTTATTAGTATAGGTATTATTAAAATATTTAAAATACAACTATCCTATATAGGGGCGCAATTGAGAATTCTTATGAGGAGGATATATCAGAATAAATATTCATGTTTTAGAAATTCAAACTTTTTCATCCCGTGGCTTCTTTGAGTGTTCACAATATTTTTACGGCTCCCAAATTATTATGAAAAAATTGAAACAATACGGATATAATATTATAGCTAAGATGGGTGATAATAACTGTGACTTTAGTACTAGAAATAAAACTTCAAATAGTCGTGTAATATGTTTCATTATATCATTATACCATAGTCGCTTTAATGATTATAAATAATATTTATATTAATTATAATTGACTTACATTAATTTTGGTTTCCAGTGCTTTGACGCGGCTCCCTTCGAAAACTGGCGACGCACAGTTTAAATACCTCAAATATACGCCAAAAATCAAAACTAATGTAGATTTGACCAATTTAAACCTTAATTTTGTTTGTTATAGTATTTTTCAATATATTTAAATTCCGTATCACAAAATAAACCTTAAGGAGGCTGGAGGGAGCTCCAGTCAATGTAAAAAAAAAAAATGACTTAGACCAATAAGCTAGAAAAAACTGGAAGAACTTGGTTTGGTAGATTTTAATTTAAAAAACGGATTATGATTGATCAACAAGTTTACTAGGGAATGGTTGAGGCGATTTTGAATATTCCAATTATCGTTAGTGTCATAATGAATAATATAAATACAAAATATCATATTTTTTCGATATTTTTATTCTTGGATATATCCAATGTTGTTAAAAATACTTTTCAAAAGTATTTC
>NC_042493.1:37870953-37873098 GCF_005508785.2 Acyrthosiphon pisum | reverse complement strand
TTTTACATCTATTGAAACAGTAGTAGAAGGAGCTAGTAATTCTCTAACAGACTTGACATTACTATGTTTATCCTATAAATTTTAGAACATTTAGGTAAAAATAATAAATATAGATGGTAATTTTTTTATCTGATCTTTTCTTTTAATTTTTTATACAATTTGACTGAATTTGTACGATTATAGTATCTAAGGACTAAGAAGGCACACAGGACAATTGTTAAAATTGCCTAGTAATAAAAAATATGAATTTAGAATTATCCATTAGGTACTTACTTTCAAATGCTTGCGAAGATTTGATGGGGCACGTGAATCAGCAGTACGCGTCTTCGAACAAATACAATGTTTGCAAGATACTTCGTACGTAGTGTACAACTCGCAACTATTTATTATTTTAATAACTTTAAAATGAATATTATAAATATTCCACGGAAGAATTAGTTCATTTTCCATACTAGTTAAGTCTTTAATATAAAAATTAAAAATATACTGCGTATTTTAAAACAATTCTATATAGTCAGGACTCACGTCAGTGTTCAAACAATAATATTACAACGATTGACAACTATAGCGTCTTATAGTGACTGGGCGATTAACAAATAACGAGTGCGGAGTGACGGTGTGTGTGTGTGTGTGTGTGTGTGTGTGTGTAGATATATGATATATGGGAAATATTATTTTTCCCGTAATATCTTTGTTTGTTGATAACAACATTTATAATCGTCATGTCTTTTCATCGACGATAAGCAATTTCTTCATAATCGATAAACGAAACTAAATAGTAAATAATAAAATAATATCTTGTTTGAAAATGTTGTATTTAATATTTTTAAATACAAAATATGATAATATGTATTTGAAATATACCTGAAATACTTCTGTCTAAACTCTAAAAGTATTTAAAATACAGAAAAAGTATGGATAATGGATATATCACAACTGAAAAAAAAAAAAATTCAAAATCGCCTCAGCCATTCCCTGGTAAACTTGTTGATCAATCATAATCCGTTTTCAAAATTAAAATCTGTAAAACCAAATTCTTCCAGTTTTGTCTAGCTTATTGGTCCAAAAGTCACTTTTTTTCATCTGCTGCAGCCCTCTTAAGCAGAGTTTGAAACAATTTGGTTTCGATTTTGTATAACGGTTTCCAATTTTTTCCGGTTACTGAAATCAGTTTTGAAACCGACTTTAGAAACAGGTGCAAACCGAAAAAAATTGGAAACAGGTATAGCACTTCCACAGTTCTCAGATAACCCAATGTTAAATTGTGTTAAATTATATGTTATTTTAAATTTTAATTTATATGTGTTAAATTTGAATTCAAAAATACGTCATGGTATACAAAAACGTAGCTGATCTGGCACGGTGTTTCATCCGGATGCATGTAAAATTTCCGAAAATAATTGCATGGGCCATAAAATTGCAAAATCTAAATATATTCGTATAGGTACCGAAATATTAAAACATTTAAAACGTTAATTCCTGAATTATAAAAATCCTGCAGTAGTGGAAATATCCAATTTCATCAAAATGTTAACTTCATAAATGCCTTTAAAAAGAAAACTGCACATAATTTGTAATTTCGATACTTTGTAATTGTAAGAAACCTAACCATGCATTTAATTTTCTAAGATAATGACCTAGAATATAGTTTTATCATCATAATAATATATATTATTCATCGGAATAAAAAAATAAGATATAGCTAGATTTATAATTTTTATTTTGAATATTATATTGCAGTGCGATATCTTGAAAATACAACGTATCCACGCCCCACAGATGTACGGTATGTACCTCTTACGCAAGGCGGAAATGCGCTTGCAGACCAATGGTGGAAATGATATAGAGAAAGTCCTGTACCACGTCACCGCTGAGTCCAACGCTGTGGAGTCGCTGATCAGGGGACTCGACTGGAGGCGCAATCAGCGCGCCAAATTTGGGAGCGGTGTATCTTTCAGTAATGACGTGGACTATAGCAACTATCACGCCAATCAGTCCACTAATAAAGGTATAAGATAAATAATATAGTGTTTATTATTAATCTTTGTTTACCTGTCAACGAAATTCTACACCATTCCACCCTAATAAAACGTATCAAAGTCCCCTCAAAAATCGTTGTAAAAATATTCGAATGTATAGATTAGC
>NC_042493.1:37870661-37870853 GCF_005508785.2 Acyrthosiphon pisum | reverse complement strand
TTATATTGGGTATAATATGACAGAGACGAATTTATTTGCGATATCCAGCCCAAGTTGACTTTCTTTGTTAAAAGTCATAACTATGCGCGATACAACTAACACATAGATCCTGGGCGGCCAAGACAAGTTTAGAAAATGCCTAAATGAAGATCCTTAAATAATAGCTGTAGCCAAACTCCTTAACTCCTGATC
>NC_042493.1:37869840-37870561 GCF_005508785.2 Acyrthosiphon pisum | reverse complement strand
GATCAATAGGAACAAGATTTATATTTTTAAAAATAGTTAAACATTAGATTTTATAAGGTTTAATGAAAAAAAGGCGGGTAAGTCGTGGATGTCGCTCTGCTGTACAGTAGGTTACAAGTGGGTTACTGTAATGGATGGAATTAAATTTGAATCCAATGATATTATATCATTGTATACGAAAAACGATTCTGAACGGAGATGATTTGTCAGTCTAGGATATATTATTTTTAAAGAAAAACTTATGTAGAACCTTGTACCAAATTTTAAAAACTTAGTTATAAAAGAAAAAATTTTTACGATTTTTCAACCACTAAATTACTTGCAAATTTTCGCAATTTTGACATATTTCGTATAAATTTGAACTTTAAATGCTTATAAATAAAAATTGTGACAATGTATTCCTTTTATTTTGCAACTGCTATTGTAAAAATATGTTAGGAGCCTTGTATTAAATTTCCAAATCTTAGAATTAAAAAGAAAAACTTTTATGAATTTCTGTTTAAGATTATTTGAACATTGCCGTAATTTTTACGTATTTAGTCAAAATTTGAACTTTAAATGCTTATAAAAAAAAATTGTGCCTATGTATTTTTATAATTTTTGAATGGGAGTTAGAACAACATATGTGGACCCTTCTATTAAATTTTCAAGTATTTTGTCCCAGCTCATTTTTTTTTTATCAACATTTATAAAAAAAAAATCAAAAAAAAATCGATTATTT
>NC_042493.1:37852396-37869790 GCF_005508785.2 Acyrthosiphon pisum | reverse complement strand
TTATATCATATTATAGTTATCACAAGCCCATTGTTTCATCAATTTCACTAGAAAAATAGACAAAGTATTACGATTGAACCGTAGATGATAATAATGTTGATGTTGAACTGTACCAAATATTGAAAGCGTTGCTGTGAACCCGAAGAAAATAGTTAATATTTATGTGATAATTTATAAATTATAAGTTAATGTAGAACCTGCACGAGCTATTGAATGTGTTACCATTGTATTAGTAAAAAAATAATTAATATTAAGATGACATATGTATATTTGATTGTTATATTGTAATAATATTTTGCATTTATAATAAAATAATGACTTAACATTGATACAATTTTATTATCAATGACATTTATCATATCATGCCATCATAACATCCATTCATTTAATCCCCATGTTCCTACCAAAAACAAAATCAATAACCTGAAAATTTAGTTCTCACTTTTGCGGTACGTCCCGCGACGCACCCGTTTATTTATTTGTGTCTTCGTTGGAATCAAATATGGTAATAATAAAAGATTGATTATTTCAGATTTCAAAATATAGGTACTCTTACTTCCATTTACATCTGAAGCATCTAATTGCATAAGAAGTGAACGAGCGTGTTTGTATTTAATAGATCCTCTTCTCAAGGGAATAAATAATTTTGTAAAATCTGACCAAGTCTTAATAAAAACATTCTAGTCTTCAAATAATTGTACAGTAGCAGGATAGCCTATTTTAAAATCTTCAGCAACCTTAAAAATATTTTTGAATAATTATATAATATATTCTATCATTAATTATAATAATTATTATTTTCTTACCAATAAATACCCCTTTGGGTAGATTAAAGGCCATAACTCAAAAACGGAAAATAAATTACGTGAGCATGGTCCAAAAAACATCAACCTTCCGAATTTCATATGTAAGTATCCACTTATTTATTAAAATATCATCAAATGGGTATGATAATCCATAATTTTTCAACCATAATTTTGTACATTCCACTTCTTCTATATAATTTTAAAAATAAAACAAAGTTACTAGATATTTACACTTTTTTTAAATAGGTACTATCAGTGGCGTACACTCAAAAATAAACAGAGGTAGCATATCGAATGGAAAAATACCACCCACCCACCAAGTCACTTTCAAAAACAGAACTTGCAAAATAAATTAAAAAAAATAAATGAAAGTTTTTTCATACATTTTATTTATAGTACCTACATTGTATGTTTCGTCATTATTACAATTAGGTATTATTATACATTATTCTTTTTCATTAAATATAAATTTCAATCTCGGTGTACATTCTCTACCAAATTGTGTTGGTGCATTTTCAATACATTTTTCTTAATCTGAAATCATTTTTTCTCTATGAACACTCAACATGCATCGTTGATCGTAACCATGTTTTAACACACGTTCACGACCAAGGGGTAAATTTGAGTGGTCTTTATATAAACCATCTCATAAAATGGCTTTTAATTAATTATGAACTCATAGTATCTCATGGTAACATATTTTATAATATTGTTTATAAAGTATTTTCGGATATTAAGGACATGTCACATATGTGTGACATCAGGTTTTTTCAATGATTATCCTTTACAGAAACCTGATGTCACACATATGAGACATAATTATTTATCTATAGAAAAATCAGTAATCACCATCGCATAATATTATAATAGGTATTTTTTTTGGTGAATAAGTTTTTAGACAAAAAAATTATACGAAAATCATCTCCAATAAATTAACGCAAAAAAAATGATTCATAAAATAAAGTCAAAATTATATTTATAAAAAACACCCAAATTAACAAATGTTAAACTTAATAATAAAAACTCAACTTCAATGTATTAACAAAATTTATAAAAAAATTAAACAAATTACTTCTTGTAATAAAAAAATTAAACAAATTACTTCTTGTAATAACAAAATTAACACATTTTAGGTATGCATAAGTCCATTTGTTATTAAAATCAAAAGTAATAACAACATATTTTTACCAAACAAATTTTAAATATTTATGAAATGTAATAAAAACAAAATTATCACGAACGAACAACCAAAGTTTAACAATATTATAAAGTAAAACAAAATTTCGTTTAAAAATAACAATGAGTTAAAGATTTTAGTTTCAAAGAACTATTATAGTAAAAAAATCTCAAAATAAAAAATAATTACATAACTACTTTTTATAACAAATTAAAAAAAATTTTAGTAACGGCTAATTATAAATGATAAATTTTAAAACAAGGATCAGGACATAAACCGATTGTATTCCCTTTATCATCCTTGCATGTATCACAAACAAAAGCAGTATTTTTTCGCAGTTTATTCTGATGACAAACTCTACATCTTTTTCTAATATTTACTTTCATAAGATTATGCGTTTTTTGTGATGGTTTATTATGAACTACTCGTTGATTGTATGAAATACCAATAAGACAACTTGCAACACATTTTCTAAATTCTAAGTGAGCCATATTTTTAACGTGCTTATTATACAATAGATTTCCATTCCATAAGCACATATCCATGAGGTGAAAAAAAACTTTTATATACCATCGTAAACATTTTCTAGGTGTAGGATAGTAGCTGATCATTTGATCAGCCCTGTCAATACCAGACATATTATTATTGTAATCAACAATAATATTAGGTTTCATTTTTTTCCGTCCAAATCTGTCTGTGAATTCTACAAAGTCCATTTTCTGTTTGGTAGAAATCATGCACACATCTCTTTTATCATTATACTTAATTACGTGTATATTGCCTTTCTGGACATGAGCTACTTCACCTTTGCCCAATTTAGCATTCAAAGTATCTTTGGGATTATCTTTTCTGTTTTTTCTCAATGTACCAACAACCTTAGTTTGATTTTCAAATAAAAATTGAGCTAAAGGTACACTATTGTAAAAGTTGTCCATATATACTGTATGACCTTTTCCTAAGTATGGCTCCATAAGCTTAGCAACAATTCCAAATGTTACACCTCTACTGTCTTCAACTGTACCTTTGCCTTTATATATCAAAATATCCAATATAAACCCATCTTTTGTACACAGTTCATAAAACTTTATACCATATTTATGAGCTTTGCTTGGTATATATTGACGAAAACTTAGTCTGCCCCTCCATAACAACATAGATTCGTCTAAGGATAAATTTTCGTTCGGATAGTACTTGGTACGAATATTGTTAATTATATGATTTGTAACATTACTTATTTTATGTAACCTGTCTGAATGGTCAACTAAATTTGGTTGGTAAAAACACAAACAGCGTAAAATAGTCTCGTACCGGTGTCTACTCATTGTTTTACCAAAAATAGGATGATTATCAATTTCATTCTGTGACCAATAAGTGCGAAGTGTCGGAAATTTTAAATAACCCATCACAATAGTCAAACCTAAAAACTTTTTTAATTCAACTACATCAGTATTATACCAGGTAGATAGATTTGATTTTGGTGTTAAGCCTTTAGATATTATAGAATTTGCTTTAAGATTTACCCATACAACTATATTTTCAAAAAGTTCATCGTCGAAAAATAAATTAAAAAAACTATATGGTTCATCATCCGGCACATGGCTCAATAACCCTGGATTTCCAGTAAACGGAATAAACTGAGGTTCTTCATTTCTATTGGTTTCCCAATCATCACTTATATTATAATCTTCGCTATCACTAGAACAATTTGAGTCATCACTTACTTCGCGCTCTTCGGTATCACCAGGAAAATATTCATCGGAACTATCGTCATACTCAATAAAACTTTCATCGTCTGAACTGGCGTATAATAATTCATTGATAGCGGCAGGATCCATAGTTTACATATAATTTTTAAAATTATGAATTTATTGTATTATGTTAATTTACATTTAATGTGAAAATAATTAATAATAATTAATAACGTTTGATAACGATTGATTACGATTCGAACATGTGCTAATATAGACAAATATCGAACAATAACAAAATAGGTACAACAACTCCATCTATCGGCCAATTTTTAAACCAACTATATAAATCAATTCCTCAGATAACGTATAATTAAACCACGAAAAAATAATATTTGTTAGGATAAACCGGAGTAAATAACTCCCATTTGAACATCATATTGACCGTGTCACACATATGTGACACCGGTCTCTCAGAACAGACACACATGTCACATATATGTGACACGTGGCCGTGAACGTGTTAATGTACTAAAAGAACGACGAAGTTAGCCGGACGACGCAAAAATATTTCCAAAGCAACACCTATACTTGGAAAACCCGTACAGTTACAATCTAACAAATCGATAAAATCATTATGTTTTAAATACTTTAAAAATCAACAAAGATGATAATGACGTTCTGGTTAAATATCCAACGCTCAAGAGATGGCGTTGTGCGCCGTATGCCGCCGTCGCGGTAGGCCGTAACCACGCCCATCATCTACGCGACAAAGTTCGCGCGTCGTAATCGCGAGAGCGGTACATCATTATTTCATCATTCATAGACCGTCGAACGTTTCCTGTCAATGCAGTGTTGTTCCGCAATTTATTTCTTATTTACTATCGTGCGGTGTGCTGGCTCCTAGCTCACGTGAAGTCGCGATCTATTTATTAATTTAAGTTTCTGTTTGCTTAAAAATATCAACAAAAAAATAAAGAATACAAATTATTATACACCATTACTCGACTTATATTTCTAACCCAATTACTTTTTTACATACTTATAAAATAATAGTTTCATTACGATTAAATAGATTCTGTAGTAAATATGTCGCGTTTTTTACGTTGTAACTTATTGGTGACCTGGAGTACTTTTCGTACGATAGTTTGATCTCCTATAATATACGTATTAATAAGTACAATGTTTTAAATAGTTTTGATTATTATAAAATATATTGATGTAAGTAGGTACCTATATTTAATTAAAACATAATGTAGGAAGTTGATTGTTATTTGCTGTACATATTATAATATATTTTAAATAAAGCCTATAGGTTTATTCATATTATTTAATTTTTGTTGAAATTTGCAGTATGTAGTATGTACCTATGTAAAAAAACCGACTGTATACACTTAACATGTTCATCGTTCATAATATATATAATCTATATAAATAAAAATTAAATTATGTAAGTACCTACAAATGTGCAGAATATTTTGATTGAGCTATAATAGTTGATTAAAATACACAAATTAAATTAATTACAATTTGTTATAATTAATAACTATAATTAATGCTAGTATCCATAGAAAATGCGGTTAACCAACGTATAACCAACGTATAATATTATAATGTATAGGTATGCTTTTATTCAATGAAATGTTATCTCTACATATTATTATCAATGTAAAAATAATTTATTTTTTCACACAAAATTTTATTTCATAATAATGTGTATATACACCCGACCATAGTCGGGATTTTAATGGTCACCCGACCATGGTCGGGCTGATAGTAGGCACCCGACCATGGTCGGGCTGATAGTAGGCACACGACCATGGTCGGGCTGATAGTAGTCACCCGACCATTTTGTTATCAAATGCGCATGTGTGATATACTTATAAATTGTAATTAATTAATTAAATAATAATATGCAAATTGCAAGGTACTAATTTAGCACAATATGGAGCCGTGTAGGTGTTGTTACTTATTGACTGTTAAATAAATATCCGGTGGCATCCGGTGGTTCTCGTAATAAGGTACAATATACAAAAGGTAATTTTATTATTGAATATTTTATTTCTTTAATTTACATGTGTCACAAAACCAATATTTCCCATTTTGTTTTAATTTAACGCAGTCCATATGATGCCAAATTAAACAAGAGTCACACAATATGGAATTTTGATCAGCTCCTATGTCATTATTACATAATGGGCATACCCAGGTAATATTCTTTTTTTTTTGTTTAAGTACAGCAATAATTTTTTTCCATGCATCATTGGAGCAGTATGACTTCACAGTGTTTATATCAACCTCATTTTCTATAATCCCATTAAACACATCTGAATAGTGTTTAATATCTTTGCTTTGGATTAAATACTTATCTTTTCTCACCTTGTTGACAACTGTTTTGTTTGTGAGCCATTCTATTATTAAGTTTTCTTTATGCAAATAATTATGTGCATTATAAGGAATTGGTTTTATCTGTTTCTTGCGTATTGGAAGACCTATAGTTGTTTGTGTTGCACCCTTTGGTCTACCACTACACTTGATTTTTGTTGGTAATTTAATATCAGCAACTTTAAATTTGTTGGTGGTAGGATTTTTGTCAGGTCCAGAACTTGTTGATGGCTGGTTAACATTTTCTAAATTGTAAGCACAAATTTATATAATTTACTTATTAATTAGTAATAATTTAATAATTCACTTCTATTTTGTTCCGGTATATACCTGACCCGTCATTGTTGTAAGAACATATTATCACATTTTCAATAATATTGTTTTCTTCAGGTCCAGAACTTGTTGATGGCTGGTTAACCTGACTCGAACTTGACTCATCATTCTGGACAGAAAATATTACATCTCTAATAATATTGTTTTTCTCAGGTCCAGAACTTGTTGATGGCCGGTTAGCCTGACTCGAACTTGACTCATCATTCTGGACAGAAAATATTACATCTCCAATAATATTATTTTTCTCAGGTCCAGAACTTGTGGATGGCTGGTTAACGTTTTCTAAATTGTAAACACAAATTTAAATAATATGGGTAATAATGTAGGTAATTTTAAAATGTTATTTCACCTTCATCATCATCATTGTCACATGTAGAACTTATCTCCTTAATTAAAAATTCTTCTTTTTTGCTCCATATACTTATTATTTGTTCTAACTGATTCATTCTTCTTTCATAATTAAATTGAGATGATATTGAAAGAAGTTCAGCCAATTTAGATGCTTTAACAGATGCCTTTCGAAACTTTTCGTTGGCTGATAATAGTCTTGTGTTTTTTTTTTCCTGAATTTCAATAGGAACCTCTCTTACTGCCTCACATAACTTCAGCGGTTCTTTAAAAATTACCTGGGATTTATAGTAATAGTTCCTTGTCCATCTTTTATCACATATATCTTCATCATATAAAGAATGATTTGTTGCTCTTCTTTTATTAAAAATGTGCTTGCATGGCAACTTCATTGAATTATAAAAAGCACAAGAGCAAGAAGTTAGTGATGTACCTTCTAAAATTTTAGTTTTGTTTGTACAGGATAGACCCTTTTATAAATAGTTAAATGCATATGGGGTTAAAAGCATGCTATATTTATATTCATCACTATTTTCAATTTTTTTTGTTGGGAGTTTTTGTACTAAATTGATGGTCTTACTGTCCCTTTCTGACCGAACACACTTAATAACCACAAATAGCTGCTTAAAAAATTCGGAGAGATTTGAAAAAAATGGTATAACCGATTTTAATTTTGAGTTAAAACTCTCAAGCCTATTATTTGTGGTATTTAAAAAGTTACCACTTTGAAAAGTTAAACCAGTGACCCATTCTTCGCGGATATCATGCCAATTCTTCTCAAAGTACATTTTGACTTGATGGGGAGCTTGACTTAAAAAAATGGTATGTATCTCTTGGTATTCTTTTTCATTTTTACAGTAGCATAACTGTTCAATAAACTTTTTGCTACTATCTCGTTCATCTGGCGTTATACCTAATTTTTCGCAGGTGATTTCTCTGTTAAATGTGCGCAGAGTGTGGAAAAGGCAAATCACAAGACGAGAGGTTGGAAACAATGATTTGATAACAGAACGCTCTTTTAAATCTTTATCTGTAATAAATACTCTTGTATTTGAACAGGCTGGATTACATTCTTTGAACTTATTAAAGAACCATTGTAACGTTTCTCTCTGTTCATTTACTAGCAATCCAAGAGCAGCTATCTCACTCTGGCCATTACCATCCTCAATTAATAGCACATACAATGGGATTCTCATATCCACCAGCTTGTATGTAGCATCAGCACAAACCATCTATATAACAATATTTAATATAATTTCAACAGCTTAATATAAATTAATATTTTAATTTTATAATCACTTCAGGAAATGCTTTAAATTCTTCCTTCATCCTTAAATCTTGAAGAAACATGCCTAAAAAGTTCCCATCACTGTCTGTCAACAGTTCAACATGACAACCATACATCTTTTTGACATCTTCCACCGTTTCTTCAAAACTTTTCACACATTTTCGTTTCTCTAGAAAATGGAACATTCCACATTTAAGTAAGTTAAACCTCATGTTATTTATTTAAACTAAGTATATTAGTACCTGTACTGCATATATTTGATAAATCTCTAAGAGTTACTACTTTGCCAGTTTCAGCTTGTACTTTGGCTTGAATAAGCTTTTTATTTGCCTTCATTTCCATCAGTTCAAGTACATCAGCTTTCATTTGTGGTTCCAAGCGGCGTTGATTTGGCAAATTGGAGAATAATAGTTCTGAGGTCTCGTGGTTATGTGACTCATTCATTTGAGAAATCTCTAACTTAGTGCCATCAGTTGTAACTCTTACATAGATGAAAGCAGGACAATTTTGCTTCATTGTACTACATTATATAGAATATAGTAAATATCTGAATGATGATGAAAGCAATAAAAAAAGTAAAATAATTGTATAATACTTACGAAGTGGCTCGTAGATCTTCACTTTTTTTGCTTTTCTTAAAAATACCACCATGAATACACTTAAGCTTTAAAGAATAATATTTTAAGCATTCAGGAGTAAATTCCAATTTCTTAGGGTATTTTACTCGAGCTGCATTTAATGTACGACAATCACTTGTTGAAAAATCATAATAATTTGATTTTTTATAGTGCTCTAACTTGACTAAAAAGTCAGCATATGAGTCAAACGTTTCACCAATTTTCAACATTTTTATTGTAAATAAATATAGAATTAAATTTTAAATTTTAAATTTTAAAGAAAATCACAGGTCACTTTGTTTACTATAGTTAATAGAAAACTGTAATAAAGTAACATATAAATTACAACCTTTTGGTTTACTACATACAGGTGTCTCTGGTGTTATCTTAAATATAAATGATATATCCGGTTTTGGGGACTGTACTATGGTCATTACTCTATAAAAATTATCTTAATAGCATCAATGTGAGGATGTACCAAAATATTGGGTTTTATTTCAAGGTCAGCTTAAATACAAATTATTCAAATACAAATCGCCGCGCATTTGATAATAAAATGGTCGTGTGCCTACTATCAGCCCGACCATGGTCGTGTGCCTACTATCAGCCCGACCATGGTCGGGTGCCTACTATCAGCCCGACCATGGTCGGGTGCTACTATCAGCCCGACCATGGTCGGGTGACCATTAAAATCCCGACTATGGTCGGGTGTATATACACAGCGATAATTTTTGTTCTTTTCTTGCAATTGAATATCGCAGTGATTTACCAGGCCTAATAGATAACCAAAAAGCAGTAGGCAAGTTGATTATAAAAATTATATTTTTGGTAACATTATGAATGAACACTATTATCATATTATAAGTTATAACATTATATGTATATATTACTTAAGGACTACGGCAAGACATAAATAACAGTTTTTGACACATTATGGGTGTCCATGATCAATGTGAGAAATACTATTGTGTTAGACCGCGACCAATTAACAAAAAACAAATAAGAAAAAAATTTGATCAAAGACGCCGAGACTTCAGGGATTGTGAGCGATATATCCCAAATAGTACCTCGTTTAGTCGCAAATGTTGATAGTTTACTGATTAATGATGACAAGGTGTGTGAACAATTCAACAGTGTAATTAAAAAACATTTAGCGGGTAAACGAATAAATCAGAGTTTTTTTTAGTGTGCAGTGAGACACATTTTGTGCAGTGCAAAAAAAGAATTTCGGGCTGATATATTTTATTGTATATTATAAAACAATAATTTAGTAAACTTAAAAATAAAGAAATAAATGTTTTTATTAAAATTAAAAATTGTTTATGTTATTCATAAAAAATTATACTATTTTTTTTTTAGATTACAAAGAAATATGCCACCTTTTAGCACATGCTTGTGGTGGTTGTATATAGTTATATAATATAATAATTAATATGAACAATTTAATTATAAATAAGAAAAGTGGACAAGAACTGAATAATCAATCTATGCAATTAGAATATTTATAAACTAAATTTAAATTACAACAACAGTTAAATATAATCTGAAATCTTTCAAGTATTAAAAATAACCAAATTTAAATTTCTTTTTCATTTCTATAGTTATACTAATATTCTATAGTTGCCTTCTGTATAGAATATGCCCCTTTTTATATTTACTGGCGTTGAGTCGTAGTTTTTGGACCTAGATAATCTATGAATTTTTGACCAAACGCTTTTCTAAAATACTCCATTCTGACATCAATTTGCCCTATTTTCTCTTTTAATAACCTTATTCATATCCAGAAAGGATTCGAAGTTTTTAATTATATATACAATAGTTATTTTTTTATATACAGACTCAAATGGTAACACATTTAATATCTTAAAGTTTTCTTTAGTAGAACCAAATAAAGTATTTTTACTTATACTTAACATATACTAACAATTTTTCTTTGTAAAATTCAGTCAAAATTATCATTTTTACTATTATTTCATATTTGATGTAAAAGTATATTACAAGGAATTAGTAACGGAGGCGTAAGAAGTTTTGTGATGATGAGGGGGTGTTTGGAGATGAAGAGAAGTGAGTAATGGATTAGGATTCTGTGATTTTGCGTCGTTTGAGAAAAGCTTTGAAAATTTTACTTCCTTTGTAATTGGAAGTGTGATTGCCCATGCATAGAGTTCATTTGGCGGGACTGGTTTTGGTTTTGGTGCAAACTTCGGTGCTACTACCCAATATCCACGCAATTGATAAGCCACTATAAGCCACATTCATTTCAGAACTTTCCTCTTTAATCACTCCCCTCAATACACTCCTTACAGCTGTTCTAAATAAATAGCTTGTTCCATAGTCCGATACTCCGATTACCTTTCTTATCTCATAATTAAACTAAATTAAAATATTTTTATCGCCAGATATGTAAATGTAACTATTGTACCTTATAGGTCTTCAATTCATAATATTATATAATTATTTTAAGTCAATATCATATTTTAATGTTTAATGTTATACTAGTACATTTTTGTAATTGTTGAGGTATCATAGTTCAAACTAGAAGCTAATAAAAAAAAAAAAAAAAAAGTACAAAAATTATAAATAAATTAGGTACCTAGTCAATTGATTGTTTTTTATTTTTTTAAACAATTATTATTACAAATTTTAGGGAATGATATAGATTTTATAATTTATTATTATTTGACTTTGTATTTGACTTTCAAAACAAACAAAAAAATGTTATAAATTTAAATGATGTTTAAATTGTTTTGAGACAATATTTAGACAAATCGATGTCATTCCCTCAAAAATATTATTCTCTATCTTTTTTGTAATGGGTGACTTTACTCTATGATTACTTAAACGCATAAAAAAAAATGATTTTGCGTAAATGTGTTTTCTCTATGTTGCGTGTGAGCCAGAGAGAGAAAACAAATAGTGCGCTGACAGCCTCTAAAAAAAACCCTGGAATAAATTATTCACAAAAAAATTCGTACAATGCTCGAGTTAAAACAGTGGTTATATCATGCAACTCAGGTGGACAATTACTTCGGTTGATGCATAAAAATATAGTCAATGACATAAGTCCAGGCGAATACTAATAATTATTATTTTGATTTTAATTTATTAGGAATAAAAAGTTAGTATCTATATTAGTATATATATTATATTATATAACCAGTGTAGTGTAATGACTAATAAGTAAATATTACATTTATAATATCAACAGTATATACCTACTTTATAATATTATAATAAAATTAATTGTAAAACTAACCTAGTTTGTTTAAAGTTACTATATTATTTTGTTCATAATAGATTATTTTCTAAATCATAAATTATTTGGTTTAAATTATGGTGAGATTTATCAAATTTTTTATTAATTGAATATAAATATTTTTGAATGAAAAGCCAAACCACAACAGATTGAATTCGATACTCTAAATTAAATAGATGAAATATTTTAAAACATAAATCTATTGTTCTTATTACTGTAAATACTTTAAATTTAATTGAGTCAAAATAAACGATGATTTCCTTTGGTTCTTTTTTTTGAGTTGGTTGTTCAGCAGATGGATAACGCATATTTTTAAGAATATATATTAAAGAATTTTGAAGGATATCAGTTTCATCATCAATACTTTCAACTATGTCTGGAGGTAACATCTCCAAAACTGAATTTCTATCAATTGGAATATTATACCACACTTTTTGAACCCGGATTGTATGTTAGAAACCTGATTTTCTTTTATGGAACTCATTAATAAATTTAACAAAGCTGGAAATCGGTGTTTAGGTACACTTGCCTCTTTTTTACCTGGACCATTTTTCCAGGTAGTTAAAATTTTACGCCAAGCAACTTTCAGTGGCCGAAAGAATGCTACGTCTAGAGGTTGGGTCAAATGCGTCGAATTAGCTGGTAAAAAAACGAACTCAATATTATGTTTAGAACACATAGTTATTCCCTCCAATGTCAAATGAGTTGATAAATTATCTCCGATTATCACCATTTTTCCTGGTTTATTTTTTAAAAATGGTATTAAAATTTTTAAAAGCCAATCTTCAAAGCATTGGGAATCGAACCAACCCGACTTACTCCTATTGTATCTAGAGTTTGGAGGTCCACCAATTACCCAAGAATCATACATGTGTAAGGCTTTGTAGACGGTGTATGGAGGGAGGATTTTACCGGTCCCAGTGCAAGCAAACATAACAGACGTTGACGATTTACTAGAGTTCATAACCCTTTCAGGGTATTTACAACCTCTTTTTGTAATTATTTTTACACGCCCAGGGTCATCGCTCAAATTGGTTTCGTCATAATTAATTATATTTTCGGGTAATGCATCATTTATAGATTTTTCAAGATTATCAAAATACTGGTTTATAGTTTCCTTTGTCACTTGCGTTCGAGCTCGCTTTATATTTTGACACAACCTTGTGCTTAGTAATTGTCTATGGCGTTTAAGATATGACATGGCAAATTCTGGGCCTGGCATGTTATTTTTAAATTGCCTAACAGTTTTCCCTTTTCGGTCCAAATAACATTTTACTATACATCTTAAATCGTAAATACCTAATGGATATCACCACGAAGAACAAGTTATTAACGATTCAGCAATTAATTTTTCAGTGTGATTAGTTAAAACACATTGACCTCCTTGTTTTTTCATATATTTTCCCGGGTTTTTGGCTTTAAAGGTAAAATGCCTATGCAGTACTGTTTTAGGAATACAGTGTTTTTCAGCACAGTCACGGTACGACATTCCGGCATTTTCATCTGCTAAGGCAGCGTCGATTTGTTCTCTGCTATATTGGGTATAGGGTTTTTGGCGAACGGTTCTAGTATAATTTCGTGGCATATCTACTCAGTGAAAGATGTAGGCAGGTAGATAGCAACTATAAATACATAAAAAAAAAGTAGTTATTGCCTTTTATCATGAATGTAGCGTGGATGAAATATTTAAAAATATATTATTTATCATATAAAAATAATTATATGTAGGTACGTATTAATTAAATGTATTTATTTCAAGTGTTCCGATTCACCCCATTATATCTGAGAACTATGACTAATCAAATTCAATTGCCTATATCTCCAAAATGTATGACGCGATTTGTATGAAATAAGTATAAAACCTCATTAATATATGTGTTAAAATGAAATATAGTGTTCAAACATATTTAACTTCTGTCTTTACACGCAGAGTTGACGAAGTTTTTCAGCACCACACAAATCCCGAAAAAAATCAGTTTTTGATAATAAATTATCAGTGATAACAAAATTGGGTTATCACATATTGTACTAGTGTCAATATATTCCAAACTTTGTCAGAAACAATATTCCGGTGAATCGGTTATCATCAAAACAAATGTCGAGTAGTATTGTATGATAATATAGGTAAAGTATTTCTTTTTTTGTTCCTATTCACCCCAAACTACGGTATATGTCATTTTTTGGACGAATATTATATTATTAAAAAATTATTATAAATAAGTACTAGGAATGTGTGCAACGATATTATTATTATATTTAATAATGCATTGTTTTCGGAGCCTATAGAAGTTTAAACAAATCACTGTAATTCCAGCAGTCCCGATAAAGTATTTCTCATCACAGATTAAGATATAGTTACATTTCTTTTCAACTTTTTTGATTATTGTTAAGCATTAACAACGTTTTTGAAATAATAATATACTTATTAGCTTCTAAAATCTCAATTACAGTTATATTTATTTATTTTATACTTATTCATGTAATATTTGTATTGTGTATTGATTATTTTGTATTCAGGACTAAGTATGAAATTGATGGCATAACAGATTTTTTTGGAACACAGCCTCATGGAGTTGGCTATGCAGTAGAGTATTTTTTAAAAAAATATACAGAAAAAAAGTTGTTGGAACATATTAAGATAATCGACCAGGAATGTTTGAAAAATAGTGATATATTAATTTAAGAAATTTAAATTTGTATTTTTAAATAAATAATATTATAGTGTAGAAGATCTGTATTAAATGTATTTTTGAGGAGCAGAAAATTAAAAATAATTAAATTGTCTATTAGCCACTATAAAAAATTATATCTCACCTTAGTTAATATGTATGAAAATTTAATTTAATTACTTAATAATTAATAATTATACATACAGACTTAAAATAACAAATGCAAAACAATCTCTTTTATTTAAAGTTGTTACATTATTAAACTTTTGTTAATCATTTAATAAATCAGAATAAAACAACTCAATTTGGATGTTGATGCAAATTTTATAATATATTAATTAACAATTTAGCATAATCATTGCTTAATTCAAATTGATTGCGAGTCCAGGCATATATATTAATGAAATTATGTAGGTTAGGTACTGGTATATTTTTATTTTTATTATTTGAAGTATCTGTGAGATTCTGAGCTAATTTATCAGAGGTGAATCTAACATCTAATGGTAGTATGGTACATCACTTAAGTTACAAATAATATTTAATAATTCTATAACTAATGCTTATACTATAGGTAATATTGACCCTTAAAATTATGTAAGAAAAATTAACTTAATTCATACATTTTTTTTTTAATTCCTTAATTAGCTATACATACCTCTTATTCCAATTGTTTTACAATTGATTCATATTTACTTAATAATGGATTGTTAATTATTCACCTTTATGCTACACAGGTGAACCACACAATACATAATTGGTAAATTGTTACGTGATGATAGTTAAAATAAGCAGTAGAATAAATGTATAAATAAAGAAACAACAATAAAGGTTGCAACATACCAAATGCTTAATAAATAACAAATTCTTTTGAACAGAACCTTAAGTTATACATACCAAACTTTACATTTAAGTTATCCTTATCCATTATATGCACACATATTTGTATTGCATTTACAACTGTTGTACATTGTTTTCATTACAGAATAAAACATTAGTACTTTGAATTTAATGTTTATTGTACTGACTACAAATAATTCTAGTGAATTAAATATTTGACGTTGTTTTTATCAATTGAAACAATTAAATTATTAAAAAGTTCAAGTTTCAGGTCTTCAAAATACAATTTTAAAGAAAATCAGTACAAGTATATGTGCAAGTATATGATCTAAGGTTGTAATTTATGTTGGTTAAATTAAAGTAATAATTTAATATAATAATAGTGATAATTAGGGCTCAGATTTTAATGTATTTAATGTTTATAATACAAAAATATATACATGTGCTAGAAAAATTCAAATATGTGATATACTGATATAATTTATTTATTACAATTATGGCCTTATAGGCTATACTTTATAGTGTATACATCAAAAAATTATATTATAAAACATAATAATGAATTAAAAAATATTTGTTAAACATAGTGTAAATTATTTTAAGTAATATAAAATTCTTATAATAAAACAATATAAATGTAGTATGGTTATTTTATCATTGTTAAGTTAAAATGTAAGCATAGATTATTTTTTTATTTTTTGTTAAGGTTTTAGTTCTATACAAGCATTGATAAATTTCTCAAATATTTTTGGAGTCACTCTTGCTGTAATATTTACATTATGTTGAAATGGATCTTGAGTGTACATTTTAAATTGACAAGTACCCAAAAATAATAACTTCGGGCATTCCTTATTTTCTTTATAAAATTGTTTGTACCTCCATAGTTCACCTGGAAGCTGTTCTACATTTTCAAAATCCTTTTTGAGTAATGGAAAACCAGTATATGGACTTATCACAAATTTATCAAAGTCGAAATTTGAATAATATTTATAGAAAAAATTTAATATGTCACTCTCACTTAGACTTTCTTGTTTGTTAATAATATATTCTTGTGGATTTTTGGAAAATGCACAATTCCATTGACTAACTAGAACTTCGGGGACAGATTTTTGTAAATCACGAATGGCTGGCAATATTCCCATAACTTGCATAATAAATAATCCTAACCAATAGAACGAGTAACTAGAAAATCCATTAGTATTAATAAGCCCAATGTTTTTAGCCCATATCTTTAAATTCATTAAAACTGGTTTAATACGGTAGTCCATACTTAAAATGTAATTGAGAAGATGAGAATTGTGAACTGAACTGACATTATTAAATGATATATCACAATCAATACCAGTATTTTTATGAGTGGATTTTATGATAGGTATTTTAGCATGGATTAAAGCAAATACCTTAATAAACACTTGACTTTGACGAAGTTTATTAGCAAATGACTTTATCACTTTTTTGACTGGTGATTTTGAAACTGAAAACATATTTAAAAACGAGGAAAATATATTAAAATAAAGAAAATATACAATTTTAAAATAGATAATAAAACCCACTGTAATAATTTTTTTCTATAATATAGATTATAAAATAGGCTGAAATCTAATAAACAATATTATTTAAGTATATGAAATACCCATCACAATCATCCATCATTATAGCTTAATTTTATATTTTAACTGTTAAAAGATAAAAAAAAAGGTGGGTAAGTGGGTGTCACTCTGCTGTACAGTAGGTTACAAGTGGGTCACTGTATAATGGATAGTATTAAATTTGAATTCAGTGATATAATATCACTGTTTAAGAAAAAACGATTCTGAGCGGAGATGATTTGTCAGTCTAGTTATTAGACATACATATTATAGGTATACTTATCTATAGCAATAAAAAAAAATTGACCTATAATAGGTATCAACAATAAATTCCAAATTAATCATATAACAATATCCATCAAGTAACGCGTTATACATCAACAACAAACCGTGGTACTATC
>NC_042493.1:37837766-37852346 GCF_005508785.2 Acyrthosiphon pisum | reverse complement strand
AACTATAATAAGCGGCTATAAATTGTATATAAAAAAACAATTGATTGAAAAAATTAGATCTTGATCACTTGTTAATACTCTAATCTTGAGTGATGTTTTTTGAATACGACTAATAACTTCAAATATGGTATTTCGTAGATGAAGCCCAGAACAACTATTGTTGATGAAAAATAATGCGACAGGCTGCTTCCAATTATAATTTATGCTTCTTAACATAAAACAGAATACATGTTTTGCTGGCTCATATGTTTTTCTATCGTATGAATTATTAAATCCTACAATATAATCATGTGATAAATTATAAAATAAATTTGTTTTAATTGACATCTCATCAACACATAAAACACAATCCTTTGCATCGTCTTTTAAATTGTTCATCTTCAACTCTATGGTTTCAAATATGACATCATTTAATCCAGGCACTATATTAATTGTCTGTGTTATTCTACGTAAAGTTCTTGGACTGGGTAATAATAATAATGATTTTAAAAAAGTGTATACTTGAGGACCAAAAAAATATATTGTTAGGGCCAACTGCTTGATTTGATTAGAATACCGCATGCCTTGAGGTTTTCTCTTACTCATTTGCACATTCTGTTTAATAAACATGCTCAAGTTAGGAGGTAAATGTGCTTCAACAACTCGATTAAACAAATCTACTGAGGTAACATCTATTTCATTTGCACAATTTTTCTTGTGTACTTCTTGACTCAATGCTTCAAATTTCTGTTCTAATTGTTGAGCTCTATACTTTTGTTTTCTAGGTGTATGTAATGTGAGATATTGAGTTGTTTGTGTAGATGAGGAATTTGATTGATCGGCCGAATGAGATGAACTTTGAGATGTTGAACCTAGAAAAAATGCAAATTAAAATCATTTTTAGTTTTCATACAGTAAATTATTTATATTTTATTTTGACTTAGTAAAATTGGCAAATTCAATAGTATGTAATATTAATAAAGTATAATATTAACATAATTACAAAAACTTACAAGCAATAGAAAAAGACTCCTTGTGTTTTAATGTTGTACTTGTAGAAACTGAAGCATTAAATATTGGATCTGAAATACTTGTATCTAGACATGTCATAGAATTGTAAGAATCTTCTTAGTATCTTCAGAGTACCGACAAATTGTGAGTTTTATTATTTATCAAGGATGGCTTCAACGCAGGTAAACTGATACTGATTGATACAGGATCGATATGGCGTAGATAGTATTCCAAATGACTTAATTCGAAATCCTTTGGAAACGGCATTGAAGTCCCGAGAAGCTTACAAATTTCACATACCTAGCTAGAAAATGCTTCTTGTTCTGATAATAATGAAGACATTTGTGATGTTGTAGAACATAATGTTCTTAAAAAAAGGAAGTTGGTAGATGATGAAGAAGAAGAAGAAGATACCGAACCACCAGTTACAATTAAAGAGGCTAAAAAGTGCATTGAATTGTTGCAGAAGTTCTTCATGCAAGAGAGTAACGAAAATAGTCCATCTGATAAGCTTGAAACGTGTGCCCATTTTGTCAACCAGATCCATACTAAACAGCTTAGACAACGACAATTACAACGTTTTGTATACCTTCTACATCCAAAGATTAATTTTATTTAATATATTATGTATGTAATATGTATATGTATTTAGTTTTATTTATATATCTAGTAATTATTTAACATTTTTTTTCAATTGATAATACAAATAAAATCTTTTTGAACTAATTTCGGTTTTTATGAGCAACCGTTTAATGTGGGCAAACAGGGCTGGTCCCAACGTACCCAAATTAAGCGGAATCCACTGTATACTTAATTGTTATAAACATATACATTTTATCACAACATATAAAAATGTAAAATTCAAATCTAATTTGTATCAAAACTAAAATTTGTGAACAAATTGTTTCAAGTTTGTGACTATTTGTGTGTGCAAAATAAAAAAAAAGGAACTCAAACATTGTATACGTTTTACAAATTATTTTATTTCGAAAATTAAATTTTAGAAACTGTAAATAACTCAAACTTATAATACTTCAAAGTAATTAATAATAATTATTGTACAACGCCAAGTCGCTAAATCTTAGGTCTCCAGATATATTATCTATATATTTATATGATTTTGAGTTTATAAATAGTAACATTTAATTATAAGTAGTTTAATAGTACAACAAAGCATTAAATTAATAAAACTAAATTATTACTTTCTTGTTTAGGGGATCTTGATCTTGCTCTTGCTTCACGGGATCTCGATCTTACATCACGGGCATCTCTGTCTTCAAAGAATTCAGGAAAGGCTTCTTCCATATTCACCCTTACCCATTGGCAACCACGGTTTTGAGGTTCATGAGGACCTGAAAATATTGAATTCGATTCATACAAATTTACAATGATCATTGACTAAGTATAGTGCACAGTTAGTGACATTTTTGGCTTTAAAGAAAGTGTTGCACTCATTTTATATGTCTAATATTTAATTCAATAGATAGTTGTTTGAAATATATTCTGTATTTATGTGAAATTCGAACTTTCAAATACCTAATAAATATTTTATATTGTCACTTACAGTGGCATAATTGGTGTGGCAAGTGTAACATTTGGCATTTTTTAACACCAAAACATTGTTAGGTGTTGCAAAAGTATTGTTTTGCGACACCATAAAATGGTTACCTTACATTTAATGTAAACCAAATTATGCCACTGGTGGTACTCTAGCTAGACCATCAGTGTGATACATTTTAGATTTGTACCTATCAAATAAGGTTGACCTCTTCTTCTTTGACGAATCCTACGTCTAGCTCTAACTCCAGCTGGTTGAATTCCTGCAGCCTGTTCTACTAGTGGAGGTTGATTGATAGGTAGAATTGACAATAGTAGCGGCTGGACTGCTGGGAGTAATGGATTTTCCAAGTTAATATCCAGCACTGCATATTTAATGGTAAGACTAATCAAGCATCAATCACATGTAATTAAGGGTTTTAATTATTAAAACAATGGTATGGAGCAAATGATGCCGAGAGGATAAAAAAAAATATAGAAACATTTGAAACTTATTGCTGGCAGTGTATGGTCTGACAGAAAATTTGTCAATTGAAGAAGTTAATGATGGTAAGGATTATAAGGAAGATAATCGTGGAAAGAAGAAATAAATGAATAGAGCAGCTGATAAGGAGCAAATATAACTACCATAATATAGTGACAATTTGAGAGGAAACCACGAAAAGAATATAATGATGATAAAAAAATATGTTGAATGTATGAGTGGATGGGGTCCTACTAAGAAATAAAGGAAGCTACTCCAAATAGAAAAAATAAAAAATATATTATTTTCTTACATTGTTTAAAGTTTGGCTCTCCAATTTGGTTCCTTATTATTTGTTCTGGAATATGAGACACCTTTCTTAAAAATTCTCTTAAATCATAATATCCAAGCTCTACTAGCCTTCACGCATTCCTTATAGTTGTGGAAAACCTGGTACTATTTGCCGAATAGGTCGCCTGTCTTACCTATGAAGTATGAATTAATACATTTACATTTACTAATTTTTTATTCATACAAGTCCAAACATTATAGTGGCCAATTCGTTGTATGAAATTAAGTGGTAAATAATCATATTTATATCTGCTGCCCATTTACTGCCCTTCTCAAATCATTTATTGACCTCTCATCTATTGTTCGTAAGTGATCTAAAAATATTATCCAGTTGAAATTTTGATCACTAAATTATTTAATTATAATGTATTTTAGATTAAAACCATTTTCAACTAACCATAGAACTGATAGAGGGATGGACACCCTTCAATCTTAGCAGTGAACTGTGATAGGATTAAATATAATTATTCGTCCTCTGTTGTAGTCCAAAAACAGAGAATCTATGAGGAGTTACTATATCGATCCAGTACCGTTGAAAATACTGTATAATGGCATGTAGTTCTACTTCAAGATGGTACTCAGTTAATAGTAATATGATAATTAATAATAATAAAAAAAAAAATTTACCTATTTACCTATCAGTAAGTTCCTTCCATGCTTTCAAAACATAGAAATAAAATGGTATAATAAAATAAAAATACAAGTTATTTCTTTTAAAATCTTCCTTCATTGAAATCTTATTAAAACATATTTTTTTTTTTAGGATTTGCTTGGAAGCTATGATGAGGTTGGAGCTGAAACAAGCATTGTAAATATCAATATAACTATTAAAATTTAATTTTTTAATTTTGATATATTTTGGATAATACAAATGTTTGAATTTTTCACTTCTGAATATTCAGAATGAAATGTGAGTTTTGATTCCGAAAACTTATTTATTATTATGGGTGTTTTAGAAGCTCTGTATTTAATAGATTCTAAAATATGATGGTTTTGTATTGAATGTAAAATTTCGTTCACTGTTAATAAAGAATCAATTTTTCTTTGGGGCAAAGATTGGAGTAAACTGTTTACATTTTTTTGACAATTTCGGACTTCAGATATGTACTTTTGTTGAATTGTATCGAATGAAATGTCTTTGAAATTATGTTTAAAAAGGCTATTGATGACATTTTTGATAAATAAGAATTTTTTTTGAAACTGTTGAAATATTTTCTTCTCTTTATTGGCATCGGTTTGATTTATTTTCTTTTTTTCAGAATTTATAGTAGTTGGTAGCTGAAACAAATACACAATGAAGCAGATAATTTGAAGTTGTGAATTATTGCCGGTATTAGAATAAAACAAATAAAGTTACATTGTAAAATACGGCTGTCATTAGGTATGTATCGCGGCTGATGGTAGAATTTGATTGATTAATGTATTTGTGGTATGTTAATTTAGTGTCTGTATAATTTTTATCGTGTTCAGTTTGTAAATCGTATAATTATAATATATTTCTGTATTTAAATATTCATCCAAGACCAATTCATTTAACACTTTTTTTAATAAAGGTTTGTCAACAAAATTGTATCGTACGACACACATTAAAATTCGTACGTGATCAAAAATGTTAGATAACTATAAATAAAAATTAAATGCCATTAATAAATTTTAAATATTTTTTTTTTTCATGCATACTGTGTGTTTGGTCTCCATGGTCAATAGGCAAGCCAAAATCAAGAGAATATTGTAGTTGTCGGTTGTTTGTAAGAATAATTGCAATATTGACATATCATCAATTATTATACTGTGAGTGGGTGTGGATGAATGGATTCTATTTATTTTTAAGTTCATATCTTACATTATTTATTTTAATTATTTTAGTGATGTTGGAATAAATTTATTTATTTACCGTGTTAGTTCATATGACGTATTAATTGTATTGTTCAGCCACCAAGAATCCAAATCATCCACAAACTGTACAAAACATTTGTCCAATGAACAAATATTATTGTAATTGACAAATGGTAGGAAATTTATAATTTGCCTGTTAGGTATTGTCAATAATACCATATATGAGATCTTGAAATGTATTTGTATATCTCAGGACAATATATAATTTCATTAAATACATTTTTTGTTCATATAAAATTGTAATCATATTTTTTCACATATTTGGACACTGAAAATTGAAATGTTAAGATTAGTTATTACTCATTAATAAGTTATGTTACACTATTTTACTTACTCATCAACAATTTGCTGTATGTTATCATAAAACATCATGTTGGATATTAAATAGTCAATGGATTGTATGTTGCGGATGAATGAGAAAGCTGTTGTTGATGTTGAAATTTGTAGGGGGCGGGATCTTTAGTATTTTATCATTAAAAAATTGTTTGGGCATTGTTTATTGATAATTAGATTGTAGCTGTATATTAATTTGTTGTTTTGACAGAATTAAAAAATTTAAATGATTTTGGACTGATTGACTTTTTAATATTTCAACGGTTTTTTTTTTATTGGTTGCTAATTTTTTTTTCCTATTTTCTTGCTAAATTTCTCAGATACATAATTTGTGGCAATCTCATTTACTGTAGCCGAATTTGCCTCTAAAATGTCATTCTCAAGATTTTTGATTTGTATATACTCCATAACTTTTTGAATATCTTTATATCTTGATAGAACCTGTATATAGTTATTGGAAGTGTTTATAGCTATTGTATTATTTATAAGTGTCTTTTGTATAATTGTAAATATTTTATAATGTAAAAATTGTTACATACATTTGTTTGACTATTCATCATGAACTGTATTGCGCCCAAGTTTTCAATTAAAAAGTCATTAAAGTCCTGTAAATCGTGTGTTCGTGCCCCATAGCTACGGATATAATACAATAAACACAAGCTGCTTGTTGCCTCTCTTTCATTTAATTTTAGTACTGAGGATGCAATCATCATTACTAAATCCTTTTAAAACCAAATGGATTTTATATAAATAAATGAATATTATAATATAATACTAGACAGCATTTGAAAAATTGCTATTTTTTTTTAGGTAAGAATATAATGCATTGTTTACCTCCGAACGGCGTACTCTAATTGTTGACGGGCTTACAGCGTTCCTATGGTCACGAAACATGTGTATAAATAAAGAAGATTCAAATATACACTGGACATTACAAAAAGGACAATTCATCATCACCCAATCTGAACTTGACTCTTCTGTATCATATTGGAATGTTACGGATTTCGATTTGTCTATAACTAAAAAAATAATAAATATTATGTCTTTCGAAACTGAAATTAAATTGAAAAAAAATTATACCAATTTTTGAAGCTAAACTGAAAAGTTAAGAAACCAATTATTGGGGGGGGGTATTATGACCTGGGTAATAATGGGTTAAAATTCATTATAAATCGTACAACCAAGCTATGGGCTGGAAATTTTCACAGTTGATTGCAAATATTGTGGTATACAATCCCTGCTAGTTTTGTGTACAAATATCAAAAGCCCTGTATTCACCGAGCTGACGGCTGGAGTCTGGCCGAACGCGCTGCAATCACCCGGCGGTTGTACACATTTCAATTTCAAAAATCGAATAATCATGCGCTCGACTTGTACCTACTCGTGTAATCTAATAATGTAAGATTCGAGTTGATCGAAATATTCTTCAATTTTTAATTAATTTATTAAAGTAATATTTGCATATATTATACCTGTTTACATATAAGAACTTTCAGGGGTCTAACATTTTATACATCAATGTGAGAAAAGGGTTTTGTTACCACACAACCAAAATAACTTATTATTTAGTTTTTTTTGGGGGGGAAGGGCTTTTGGTATATTTGGTGGCTAAGCTTCCCCCCCTATTTACACCAATGCTTCAGTAAAAACTAAAAGGGCCTCTAAAATATTTTTGAACCGGGGCCTCAAAATTGTAATTGTGGCACTGATAATGCAGTATTTCTTCGGCAGGCAAATGTGCCAATGACATCAACTGAAATTGTTACAAATGCATGTAAGAATAATTTATATATATACTAAGTGTATTATATATTATGTACCATATTCCCTATTTCCCTTTCATAGTTAATACAAAAATATTATAATTAATTATTTGCGACTAACATTTTGAATCCAAATTTCTCTAATTCACTTGAATATAATATCTGTATAACAGTGTAATATTAATATGTTATATCAATGATTAAGTTAAATGCAATAATAATATTAATAAATATACTGGCCAAAAATTAAAACTAATGCAATTTTACATTTATATAAATTATTATTAATCTTGAAAAATGTTGAATAATTATTATTACCTACTACGAATATCTGTATGTATTTTCATATTTTTATTGATTAGTCAAAATAATATCTACTTTATCCCAACATTTGTTTCAGAACCTAACGATTCTGTATACATTTTATTTTGTATAGATATGCATATTTAGGATTTTGTACATTTTTGAGACGTTTTCAACCAAATGAATCCAGAAAGACAAAACATTTTTTTTTAAATTCATGAATACAGTATACTTATTTATTCAGCAGACTGTAAAGTATTGTAAACCAACATTTTTTGTTCCAAATTCTGAAACACCACACCCTTTTTTTAATAATTATTTAAATAATTATCAGTACAATATATAAAATATTTATAATCATTTAATTTAAAATAATATATTAGAATTTATTATTGGTTTTTTCTTTTTCGGAGCATATTTGAAGGCCATATCTTGAGAATTTTTAGTGCAAAACTGGATACATATTTAATAGTATTATCTAACATATAATTATCAGCCTTAATTATTACCATTTTTAAGATCCTTCGAGCATTTTCATTCGAAGTACTTAATTGTACTAGCTGATTGCTCCTAATGAAACGGACAATACTTGAAAAAAATGTTGTATAATTGTATTCTTATACAATATTGAATTATATCTATTTTAATACTAACTTGGATAAAATGGAACCAACCCCCTGAGTTGTTGTACTCTGTTAATTGCATTTCTTAGTGCTTGTCAAAATCCGTTATTATTTGAAGATTTTAAAATTCAAAATTTAAATTTAGGTCATGTCTTAAATATTGTAGACTATTTTTTGTAACTATAGGTAGGTACCTAGCTTTATCATATTGTTAGTAGGTACTAGATATTGTAACATTTTACTGTAAAATACAATGTTAACTAATATTATGTTGTTAGTTAAAAGATTCTTTAATCAGTAGCATTACTTACACTAGTAGGTTCCTATTTTTAATGTTTTCTTAGTTCATTATGGTTATATTATAGTTTTTATAGTTATGATTAAAGAAAGTCCATGTAAGCTCATAATGCCATTTTCTTCCATGGAGAAGAGGAGCACAGAGTATTAGATTGTATCATTAAACCAATCGTAGAACAATACAAGTTTACGTTGTGTATGTTCTTTGTTTTATTTAAAATAAATAATATATAAAAATGACAATACATTTTCATACATTTTATCTTGTATAAAATAGAATCTCAGCAGTAACTTTAAAATTATTTGATGTTGATGATACTTGCTCCTTTAAGTCGTCATAGCATTGCTAATGATCATTCGACCTTAAACCATATTATTCTATGTAATGGCCACGAATTGAAGACCTTGGAGCAACAACGAGACATGTCCTTTTTTTGAAATTGTTCAAGAGACAAAAAAAACATTGTAAATTCCAAAAAAAAAAATTTAGAATTTTTTAAAAAATAGTATATTTTAGTTATGGGGTACATACAACATATGCACTAGTAGATAGGTAGTGCTTAACTTTTGATAGTAAGTTAAGGAAGCAATAAAAACTTGTTTGGACATATCTTGTTGTTGCACCGTAATACAAATTTGCTTGGACATGTCTTGTTGTTGCACCGTAATTAAATACTGTTTGGACATATCTTGTTGTTGCACCATAAATATGTTTTGTATGTAATAATATTATTTTCTTGTTACACCATACCTAATAATATTATTATACCTAAACCTAATACATTTCAGATAATTTTTTTAAAAAATATAGTTTTGACTTTTGATCACCATTTAAAAATAATATATAAGACAGTAAAAATACATCATAAAGTTAGGTAGGTATATTATGTAATTTATTACAAAATATTTAAAATAACAATCAAAAAATCTGTATTATAATAATATTAAATATATTATTATAATAAATTAATAAACAAAATATATTATACTAAGTCAGTCTTTTGACTAGGTAATAGATTACATACTATAATAGTATGTAAATACAAAATAACAATTAAAAACTTTTTATAATAATATAGTATTAAAATTAATAAACAAATCATACAAAATATATTATACTGAGTCAGTCTTTTGACTAGGTAATAGATTACATACTATAATAGTATGTAAATACAAAATAACAATTAAAAACTTTTTATAATAATATAGTATTAAAATTAATAAACAAATCATACAAAATATATTATACTGAGTCAGTCTTTTGACTAGGTAATAGATTACATACTATAGTAGTATGTAAATACAAAATAACAATTAAAAACTTTTTATAATAATATAGTATTAAAATTAATAAACTAAAATATATATAAAATACATTATACTGTATCTGCCATTTGACTAGGTTAATAGTTTAAACATATTTTACAAAATAAAAATCAGCATACATAATCAGTGAACAGCTTATATTGAAACATTAACTAGGTTCAACTTTAATCTTCTTCATATTCAGAAACTATGACGTCATTGTTAGTCATTGATGTAAGTTTCATGTAGAACCACATATATTGAGGAGGCACATACTTAGAACTTAATTCCCTTACATCCTTTAATTTGGCTGGTTTTAATCCTAATGGCCCATTATACAATTTGTATGAAGGCGGTGGAAGACTTAATACGTTTGTGGATGGCTTTTTAAGAATGAAATTTTCTTTGGCAGTCGAATGAACTGATATACTAGCATTTAACCCTTCTTTTGTATACTCCATAAACCTATATGATAAAATAGAAAATTTTACTCTGTTTGTATTAGTAACAATTTTTTTAAACAATTGTTTGGAATGATCTGCAAAATTCAGTATCATATCTTGGTTTACATTAATTACTGAAAAAGTTTTACAAGTTGTTGGTAAGTTTCAGGTAAAAATGCATGCTCAAGCTTTCTTCTTCTCTTTTCAATCAAACCAAATGCCCTGTCACATGGTAGAAAACTATGTCCCGGTTCAGGATAGCGGTGTATTATAGTTTTCAGTCCAAACATGTTTTCTGTTACTACAGTATATAAGTATTGAACCAGAGCATAGTTTTTATTTTGAGAACTACAGTTGTCAGTAAAAATGTAAACTGTATCCACTTGATTATCCATTATCTTAGATAAATAATGATGAAGAAAACTAATAACCTCATTTTGACCTTTCCTAGCAGTTGCTTCATCATATATAAAAAAATATGACATGCCAGTTCTTCCTGAGCTAATACATAGGTTGTAAACCCAGAGCTGTCTTTTATAGAAGACATCCCCACAAGGAACATGGGGTAGTGGTAAATTTTGTTGGAAGTCAAAAGCGAGTACTTCTAATTTATTAGACTTTTCTTTTGCTTCTAATGTTTTTTGTTTGATATCTGCATAAAAAACATCTGCTTTCATTATATGGAGTCTTTTTTCAGTTTCAAAGTTTGATTTTGCTACTTCGTCGACTGATGTTGTTATACAATTTTGTAAACCGGTCCACATGTCTGGCAAGTATCAGAGCGAGGGTACCCAAATGACAAGTTGTAGTTTGTTAAAAAGTGCTTACGATAAATACATATGAAACAACTGGTTTTACCCCTTCAACTTTGTCTTGAATACTTTTCCAAGTATCAGGTTCATATTTAAGCATATATAGCTCATACATTTTTGTTATATTTAAATCTGGTGATAAATATTTGACATTTTCATTTTTACTACGACTATAATGTGACTGTCGAGCTGGAAAGCTTTCAATATGTGATTCAATTTGAAACATGATTATATCAGATTTTTTATTGCTTCTGTTTTTATGTTTTCCACGTTTATCTACAGGGGAAGGAACATTATTTTGCATTAATTTTACTATTCGTTCTACTCTACTTTTTCCAATTCCAAGTATTGAACAAAATGCCTTTTTGCACACATATTTTTCCACTTTATCAATCCGAAATTTGTAAAAGCAAGATATATTTTTTGGTTTGGTATTATTTCTGGGCCTATTTCTAGTAATTGCTTGAAGTTTGATTAACCCAACTATGTATGTGTCTTGTTTTTCTTTATTGCCAATTTTATTAAAATTGTCTAAAATTATATGCCTTTCTAAACTGTCTACTTTGGTAAAACATTTGCTTCTGCATTTACAATCAGAACCTATAGACCTAGGCATTACATGATTACCACGTAAACTAGTATGTTCAAGCCCTAGTGCTCTACTATTTTTTGATCTATTACGTTTCCAAGTTTCAATTTCTCGTACTTTTTTCTTACCTTTGGGCTTATGTACCTCCTCTTCTTCTGCTGAATCATCAATCACTTGAACACCGCCAACATTTTCACTAACAAAATTTTCATCGATATCAGTATCATATGCTAAAATATTATCCGTGGATGTTGGTTGCTTATCGAAGTTGACATATTGTTCATACTCAATATTATCCTCGAAATCCGACACTTCAATAGGAGAATTATTATTCGGATTTCCATAGTCTGGGTCATTAAAGAAATCGTCTATACTGGAACCACTTATACTTGAAATACTCATTAGTTAAGGGAATATCAATTATTTAATATTGAAATTCACTTATTTATGAGTTAATCAATAACATAAACATTAAATAACAATAACAACTTTAGTATAAATCTTTTATAATAGGTAACTACAAGTATATTGAGAATATTATTCAATTTAAATTGACACTTATTAGTAAATTAATAACAATAACAAAGTATAAAGTTAGTGACTAGTAGCTTTACCTACTGTTGTATAAAATTATTTGAATAATAACTAAAGTCCAGAAATAATAAAATTATTCAGGAATGAGTATATTTTGAACAAACTAACGAACAAAGTCATTGATTTTCATTATCAAAGCAAGAATTTATTGATAAACACATTGTTTTACAGTGCTACCAGTATTTTGGAGCAACAATCAGACTTGTCCGGACATATCTTGTTGTTGCCCCAAAAACGACAACAAGACATATCCATTTGTATTATAACTCCATATATAACAGTCGGACATGTCTCATTGTTACACCAATCGATGCAGATTTTTTTTTTATATTTTACGACGGGAAAAAGTGATTTTGACCAAAACATGGACATGTCTCGTTGTTGCCCCAAAGTCTTCAATTTTTTCGTTAATGCCTTTAAGATACATTTTGTTTTGTTCATTAATTGGTGTGTCACCCCTTAATTTGTTAATTTTAATTAAATTTAAGTCTGATCCTGTGTCCAAAAGTAAGAAGATTTTTTCTGTATTAAAACTAGGTGATTCCAACGTTATATGATTTCTTTCTAAAGTTGATACGATGTTGAAGCAGCGCATGATGGCGTTTCCAGAATTTGGTTTACCAGGCGCACGCCACTGACGGCTGGTAAGTTGGAGTTTAAATTATTACTAGATCGTTCGTCTCGTTGTTTGGAAAAACATGTATACTCTATTCAGAATAAGAATTCCCACTTTTGCGCATGCAACTGAGCCGCCGACAGCCGTCAGACCCCATGGCGAGTGTCGGCCGCGCTGTGATTGGTCGCCAGTTGTCGACCGCTGCCGTCACCCGCCGCTATCGACAGCCGCCGCCGTGCATACAGTTGATAATAATAACAATTTATAAAATCGTAATAATTATTACTTATTATTATGTTATAATGTATATTTTTTTTCTTTACCATGTTTCTTGTACTTTTACTTTATTGTTAAAACCTAACACAATGCCTAAGGAGCATACAATTATTATAAAACCAAATATACCAACACATGTAATTTAAATAGGAAATTAAAACTAATAAATAAATACAAATTCATATTTACAAAAATGTACTGATATTTTTTAAACAATTATTTACAAAAATTAAGTTACATTTTACGCTTTTAATCAGAATCTGAATCCGTTTCAGATGATGACGTGTTCCCCGTAATGGTCATCAACAAATCAGTTTTTTCCACTGACAAGACCTCGTCTATAATATTATCAACTTCATAGAACTTGTCCTCCTCCTTTTTGGTGTGGCTTATGAAATTTTTCCACATTTCTGCGTCAACTCGATTGATGCCCTCTGTTAGTAAATTTTTGACGTTCGGAAGCTTGTAAGTAGTATTATTCATCCGGACGTGGTTCTTCACCGATGACCAAGCGAGCTCAATGGGGTTATGCTCGCAGTGGTATGGCGGGAGTCGTAACACTGTATGATTATTAGCTTTAACAAGCTCGTCAATAACATACTTAGTATGTAGTGGCTTCAATCGTTTTACAATGTGCAATAGTTGAGGGATAACCATAGACCGGTCTGCATATTACCAAAGTGTACATGGTCTCGGCACTAGGTATAAAATAAAACAATTTCATTGGCCCGTTCAAAATATTATTTTTACCGCGCTTTTTGCCGCTGATATTTTGATAACAAAATTTTTATCAATTACACAATATGCTAGGTATATGATAATAATATAATATATCAATACCTATATATCTATATATTATAATATAATATATACCTAATAGGTACCTTTTTTAACTTTTTTAATAATTACTATACTTATTATACACAATAATACTAATTTATATTTGTATAATATCTATGGTACTGAGTAGTAAAATATACTACTTAGTACCTAATAGGTACCTTTTTTTAATTTTTTTAATAATTACTATACTTATTGATTTATATATAAAAGTATAATTATTATAAATCAAAAATATAAAGTACCTTAGGTATAGGTACTTTCCATTAACAGGAATTTTGGTTAGAAGGAGTTTTGGTAAAAAAAAAATAGTACCAATTCTAAGTATGTGGTACACAACTGTTATACATTCTACAAAATATACCAAAAAGTACCTACAATTTTATAGTGTAAAAAATACAACAATTAATATTTAAATCAAGTTTACTAAAATATGGGAAATTAGTTGTACACAAATATCCGTACATAGTACATACTTATAAACCATACATTGTAGTACCATGATCCAACATAGTGTTATGCATGTAGG
>NC_042493.1:37828430-37837716 GCF_005508785.2 Acyrthosiphon pisum | reverse complement strand
CATATGAAACAACTGGTTTTACCCCTTCAACTTTGTCTTGAATACTTTTCCAAGTATCAGGTTCATATTTAAGCATATATAGCTCATACATTTTTGTTATATTTAAATCTGGTGATAAATATTTGACATTTTCATTTTTACTACGACTATAATGTGACTGTCGAGCTGGAAAGCTTTCAATATGTGATTCAATTTGAAACATGATTATATCAGATTTTTTATTGCTTCTGTTTTTATGTTTTCCACGTTTATCTACAGGGGAAGGAACATTATTTTGCATTAATTTTACTATTCGTTCTACTCTACTTTTTCCAATTCCAAGTATTGAACAAAATGCCTTTTTGCACACATATTTTTCTACTTTATCAATCCGAAATTTGTAAAAGCAAGATATATTTTTTGGTTTGGTATTATTTCTGGGCCTATTTCTAGTAATTGCTTGAAGTTTGATTAACCCAACTATGTATGTGTCTTGTTTTTCTTTATTGCCAATTTTATTAAAATTGTCTAAAATTATATGCCTTTCTAAACTGTCTACTTTGGTAAAACATTTGCTTCTGCATTTACAATCAGAACCTATAGACCTAGGCATTACATGATTACCACGTAAACTAGTATGTTCAAGCCCTAGTGCTCTACTATTTTTTGATCTATTACGTTTCCAAGTTTCAATTTCTCGTACTTTTTTCTTACCTTTGGGCTTATGTACCTCCTCTTCTTCTGCTGAATCATCAATCACTTGAACACCGCCAACATTTTCACTAACAAAATTTTCATCGATATCAGTATCATATGCTAAAATATTATCCGTGGATGTTGGTTGCTTATCGAAGTTGACATATTGTTCATACTCAATATTATCCTCGAAATCCGACACTTCAATAGGAGAATTATTATTCGGATTTCCATAGTCTGGGTCATTAAAGAAATCGTCTATACTGGAACCACTTATACTTGAAATACTCATTAGGTAAGGGAATATTAATTATTTAATATTGAAATTCACTTATTTATGAGTTAATCAATAACATAAACATTAAATAACAATAACAACTTTAGTATAAATCTTTTATAATAGGTAACTACAAGTATATTGAGAATATTATTCAATTTAAATTGACACTTATTAGTAAATTAATAACAATAACAAAGTATAAAGTTAGTGACTAGTAGCTTTACCTACTGTTGTATAAAATTATTTGAATAATAACTAAAGTCCAGAAATAATAAAATTATTCAGGAATGAGTATATTTTGAACAAACTAACGAACAAAGTCATTGATTTTCATTATCAAAGCAAGAATTTATTGATAAACACATTGTTTTACAGTGCTACCAGTATTTTGGAGCAACAATCAGACTTGTCCGGACATATCTTGTTGTTGCCCCAAAAACGACAACAAGACATATCCATTTGTATTATAACTCCATATATAACAGTCGGACATGTCTCATTGTTACACCAATCGATGCAGATTTTTTTTTTATATTTTACGACGGGAAAAAGTGATTTTGACCAAAACATGGACATGTCTCGTTGTTGCCCCAAAGTCTTCAATTAAGATATACAGGATGCCAAACGAGACCTTATCAGGTGAAGACGGAAGTTTCCAAAAATCCAGAATGACTTATAGCGCTTTTTGCAACAGTGGCGTTTAATGACCATCTACCAAGATTTATAATTTTACGTATCTTTATCGTAAAAATTATCATCATATTAATTTCCCGCCATGTTTATTACGATACTCAATAGTCGTTATCACGAACATATAATAGCATATATACATAATATAATCATACAAAATTAGTTAAAGATTTCGCCGCCGTAACCATTTCAGCGCCATAAGTTAATTTGGGAACCTGAAAACTTTCAACTTCGCAAAAATACTGATAACAGGCTGTCGTTCGGCTTCATGTATATCCTAATTCGTGGAATGGCCACATGATTGTCTCAATTCTTTTGCTGACCTATCAAAAGCAATTACCCCTCTTAAATTGTATATATCACCATAAACTGTTATTGTCTTACTAATGTCTCCAAATTTCAACCAAACCTTTCCCGGATAATGTTGTGCAATTTTTGTCGGATCTTCAAGATGAGAATATTTACCAGAAGCCCTGAAACCTATAAGAAATGAAAACATGATCATAATAATTACAGTTTAATATATTGATTAAATATGCTACTTAGGGACTAAAAATTTGATTTTTTTTCATTAATGCTTTGGATTAATGTTGTGGTTTTGGTTTTGTGGTTTAACCCCTCAGTATCACTCCCCAGTAATATTATGTTTGATTTTAGGGTTTGTTTGAAGATAACAATTGTGTGACTGTATGGAATAGTTAGATACATTTTATTTTTTTACTTGAATTTAAGTAGCATAAGTTATCGCTACCAATGCTATTATCACTATTTTATTATGCATTATTATTTTAATTTTTTTTCATAAGCAAAGTCTAAATAATACATAATATAATGGTCTATTGGAATTTTTTGCCACTTCCCCATACGCCTTTGAATTAATTAAAATGTTTTTATTTACCTTTTGGTATTGATAATAGTTCCACAATAATATTGATAGTTGTACCCACTATAGTATATTTATAGTAACCACTTTTCTTAAGCAATTACAATTAATTGTAATACAAAACTTTGTGATTGATTGAAAAAACTTGTCCATTTCTTTGTTTAAATCAATATTTCCATCAACGTCAAGTAGTGTAATGAAAACTCCTCCCGCTGCATTGGTTTCTTCATCAAAACATATACTATTTTGACAACGATCTATTCGTGTATATGATTTTTCACACATCGATGGCCGTCTCTACTGTGTTGAAAAATCTTATATCTCCAATTGGCTCTTTGCTCTCGTTATAAAATGTAATGCAAGCAAGTATACGCGATCTCTATACATTTCTTTAGATGGTTTGTTTCCTGTTATTTTCTCAACAAAATCAGCTATATTATTTCCTTTTTTTCTTTCGGTAAACCGTTTTCTGTAATTTTCACTTCTTGCAATAGACACCGCTGAAATTGATCAGTTGAACAAGTATTTTTCAGTAATACTTTTTTATATCCTAGTTAGTATATAGGTTAGTATATAGTTCCATTAGTATATAGGTCTGGTTTGAAAGCAAGAACCATTTCGAAGTAGGGCTATCTTGTTAAACTTTTTGGTGTTATTTAAATATATATTATGTTCGAATCCAGGCTGTTTCACTAAGTACGATTTCGTGGAACGTAGTCTTGATGACGATATACTTCCTTTTTTCCAAATTTCAATTGAATTTTATCTTTATCTAATTCGTCTATATCATTAAATACATGTTAAATAAATTCATTTTTTCCGCCAATTTCTTCACTAAAAGGGTCTTCTACTGAACATCCAAATAGATGAACTGCTTTATCGGACTTGCTGGAACAATGGAGACCGGTGGGAAAATGTCCACTTTCGCATGTATACCTGTATCATATAAAAGGTCCATAGCTTTAGTCAATAAATTTGCTCTCTCACTACCGTTTAATCCATATATTCAAAAAAATTTAGATATTTTTAGGACAAAACCCTATAATATATAATTAATATGATGGGTACACCACCTGAATAAAACACAAATTAAGTTATATTTCTGTTACTTAGCAATATAATACGAGTAGGTAATTATTTTTTTAATTTACTTATACAACTAATAAAAAAGTGTATAAACTATTATTAACACTTATTTAAACATAACTACATAAAATATTAACTTACCAAGGCATAAAGATTTGACTATGATTTTGAATATTATCCATGTTTGTTTTTCCTAGAACACATAATTAATACATCTAATTAATTATTAACATAAAATATTACACAGAATGTTATTTAAAATAAAAACACAATACAACAAATGTTTGTGATTGAAACTCTATTTTATTGTATGTGTTATAAGATGCAATAACAATTGTCAATTTGTAGGTAATCTCTATACTAATGTCATTCTGGTATTCTACAGATGGAAATATTTTATATTAATAAGTACAAATTAATATATTCTTACAATCATATAGGTACTGAGATAGTAAAATTGAACCAATCATCTATATTGTGATAATAAATCAAATTAGTTATAAACGCTTTTTAATTATACTTGAACATGTATATAAATAACAGGGGTGGATCCAGAAATTTATCAAGGGGGGGGGGGTAATTAAAATATATCCAACAGATATTATTCATACTAAATAACATACTTTTTAATATCATTATTTTGAATTTATTCTTACAAACTAGTATCAATTACAACATTTATATACTTAAAAAAACAACACTAATTTTATAGATCTGGTACAGTAAACATAAAAAAATTCAAAATAATGAAAATACACATTTGAAATTAAAAAGGTTGATAAGTGGATGTCGCTCTGCTGTACAGTAGGTTACAAGTGGGTCACTGTAATGGATGGTGTTAAATTTGAATTCAATGATATAATATCATTGTATAAGAAAAACGATTCTGAGCGAAAACGTCAGTCAGTCTATGATATTACCAAGTATATTTGATGATATTATTGTGAATAAAGTAATTTTTATATAAGCTATTCACGTGGAATCTTGATTTAAAATTTCAATCCTTAGCTATAAAAGTTGAAAATTTTATAAACTATTAACTACAAAATAATTATTACATTTCAAATTTGATAAATTTTGTCAAAGGGTAATTTTAATAATGTAATAGGTAAATCAACAATCAACTGAAGTTTGAAATAGAGATAAAGGGAATGCAATAACCCAATACAATATTATTTTAATTAGTACTTATAAGTTATAAGTAGGTACATTTTTGATGTCTGAGTACTTAAACTTATTACATTATTGTAAAACTTATTTACCACGTACCACGATATAGAGTAAAAACTCGTTTCCAGATCGGGCAGATGGTTTGAGAAGCAAAACGTTTTAAAAATAAACGGGATAATGAATTATTATTTTAATTATTGGAGGTTTTAGAACATTTATCAGTATTTCACGAACACCGTATTACAAGATCTGGACAATATATAAAAAATCAATATGAAAATATTCTCGACTTTCGTTTTGGACAAGACGTCGCGTCGTCCACGCGAAAGCCAACCACCAGGATGAGAGGGTGGGCGGGGGAGAGAGAAATCAAAACGACATGAAAAAAACTTAAGCCCATCTGATCAACAATTATTATAGGTAGTAAAATCTTAATGCCTTGTTTACACGTGACGAGTACTCGGCCGTGTCACTCGTTATGTTGCTCGGTCTAGTACCGGAATTGACCGAGTGAAGCGTTTACACGCATTGTATTTGTTTGACCGAGTGACTTCCCCACTACCAAGATTTTACTGTACTCGGCGTGTCTAAACCGCTAACCGAGTGCAACGTAGTAGTTGTGAATTCGTACACTTGTTATCAACACATTGTTGTCAACACTTGTTATCAATACAATTACCTATCTGTCTAATTTGTTAAATTGTTTTACTGTTTATTACTTATTTTTTAACGCATTTAACAACAAAATGTCAACAAAGTGGGATTGTAAAACCACTATAAAATTTATTGAAGAGTACAAATCGTATGATTGTTTATGGAATTTTAAATCTTCATCTTACAAAAATAAACATATGCGTGAATCGGCTTATAGAAGTATCGTTACAGCAATGGCAATAGAAGGATTTGGTGTTCCAGAAGTAAAAACAAAAATAAAAAATATTCATTCCACATATGCTCAGGAAATTAAAAAAATAAAGGAATCTAAGAAATCCGTGAGTGGAGTTGATACTTGTTATGTGTCAAATATACAGTGGCTAAAAGAACTTGAACCAATCTACAAGGATGCAGATTCAAGAACAAGTTTTGACAATGTGAGTAATACATTTATTTTTAAATCAATTTTTACAAAATTAAATTAAAATTAAATTGAGATGTAGACATAATTTTTAATATTATTAATGATTGTACTAAAAGTACACATTATCAAACAACTATACACTTTAGTAGATCATTCTATCTTGCCATGGAACTGCACCTTCATGAGTGAAGTAATGTTTGTATCTTTCTCGCAATTCTCTAGCTTGTCTAGCTGAATGATTCGATCCGGTATTAACGATACTTGGCATGGAAAAATCTCTTCTCCATGTACCTTCAAAAATTTCACCTGTGTTTTCATCTTCCACATCTACAGTGCCGCTACCCAAATATGTAAAACCACTTGTCATTCTTAACCAATTGTGCAAAGCGCACGCAGTACGAATAATTTTATCGGTTACTTCTAGCTGGGTTGAAATAAGCTTATGGAATATTCGAAATCTACTAGCTAGTATACCAAAAGCATTTTCTACTATTCGACGTGCTCTAGATAGTCTATAGTTAAATATCTTTTCGTCATAAGCTAGAGATCTGTGTGAGTATGGTTTCAGTAGGTAGGTTTTTAGTGGGAAAGCGTCATCTCCAACTAAAAATCCACCATCAGGTAATATATCATTATTTTCAAGTTTTTGATAAATTGAACAATTTCTAAATATTCCTCCATCCGAGTTCCTTCCGTTTGCTCCTACGTTTATGTATCGGAAACAATAATCATAATCGACAATTGCCATCAAAACTATACTGTTACTTCCCTTATAGTTCCAAAACTCACTTCCACATTGGTTAGGAGCTTGAATTAAAATATGTTTGCCATCGATAGCACCATAACATCCGGGAAAATTCCATCTTGTACGGAAGCCATTCTCTAAAACTCCCCATTCTTCATAAGTTTCTGGAACCTAAAACAAAATATACTTTTGGAGTTATTTTTCAACGATATATAAAATTGGTGATAAGTGATGCCATGAATTATTTAAATAGTTTTACACATTTCTTGGTATACCTATATTAATAGTTGAAGGTTGTTGTATAAAAATCAAAAATTGATTATTTATAAAAAAATGTGTTCTTACAGTTTTTATTTTATTAGATCGAATATAACACGGAGGTACAAAATGTGAGCACTGAAACAACTGAAGAAGCACTAACCAATGAATTACCCAATGAATTACCGAAAAGCCAAAGTTTTTCTACACAGTTACCTAATCAAACTAAAAAAAAAAAGAACTGCCTCTGTACTAAGTGCTGTGGCTGACTTGAAGTCAATACATGATGCGATCAATAAATCCGAGCCCGAAGAAGATTCATTTGATATATTTGGGAAGAGTGTTGCAATGCAACTGAAGAAATTTCTTTTGCTAGAAACATCTTTAAGAGCGCAAAGTAAAATTCAAAACATATTGACTGAAATGGGAATTGAAGAACTGAATAGACAAAAATGTTCATCAACACCATTATCAACATTATCATACATGAATCCCTCATCAGTTTCGTCGGGATTTGAGACATATTCCAACATGTCTGAAGGATCAAGTCCATTTCCAACTGTTGAAAATGATAGTCAAAATCAAAATCAAAATGATTTGTTACACAAAGCTATTTTTCAAACTTTCAGCTCCCCATTAGAATATAGCCAGTGATAAAAATTTATTTTTTATATTTATAATTTATAATTCCTACAAAACTAAAAAGTAAAATTGGATTTGTTTTATTTATTTTTAAGTTTTTATAAAAGGATTTATATAATTTAATTGTTTTGCTTACTTATTAAGTTTTTATAAAAGGATTTATGTAAATTAATTTTGAACTATATAAGTATCACAAGTTGCATTATTCGGACATTTAAATATAATTTATTATTTCCTTACCTTAATATAATCCTTTAAGAAGTCGTAAATAGCATCTAAAACTTCAGGAAGAAATGTGGATATCGATGGCTTAGGCACTCGAAAAATATGTGTGAGAGTTCTGAAACTATTTCCTGTTGCCAAAAAAGACAAAGTTACTTGTAACTTATCTTTTGCTGATATGGCTTCCCTCATTGCTGTGTCTGATCGTTGAATTTTATCCGAGATATTTTGTAAAATCAGTTGAAATTGTTCAACATTCATCCTCATAAATGATCTATATTCGTTAACATCTTCACTCGCTAGCTCTCTAAGAAGTCCAACAGAAGCACCGTGTGTGCCTCGACGTAAGATCCATTTTCTGGTCCAAATCCGCTTCCTCTTTTCTGTACTTTTCTGTAACTCATCTTCCAATAATTCTATCATCATCGGATAGATTTGATTTACGTAATCTTTGAAAAATCGTTTTATTTTACGATGACGATTCATACTAAATAAATATTTTTGATGAAAAAAATACAACTACAGGTTAAGACGCCACAAACATATTATATTCACAACTATGCTGAGTACTGAACTACTCGTTACACGACACTCGGCTAGCGGTTTAGACACGCCGAGTACCATACATCTTGGTAGTGGGGGTAGTCACTCGGCCCAATGAATAGAAACTGTTTCTATTCACTCGCCCGCTTATTTTACTCGTCAGATTACTAGGCCGAGTACTGGTTCCATGAGTTCACACGGGGCAGTGCTCGGCCGAGTTGACTCTCTCGGCCGAGTACTCGTCACGTGTAAACAAGGCATTAATATAAGCAAATGTCATGTTATGTCGTTTTCTAGGCAGCGATTTCCTATCCACCACAACTATTCTCTTAATGGCACTTCTCTTAACCGTGTCTTCCTCTATAAAGATCTTGGTATTTATTACTCACCATCATTACATTTTGAGCACCATATAAATGTCACTGTAGGTAAAGCTTTAAAAGTATTGGGTTTTATTAAACGCAATACTAATCAGTTTTCTTCTGCTCGTTGTCTCTGCACATTAAACTTCTCATTAGTACGTTCTATATTAGAATACGGTGTGGTGGTGTGGCGTCCATACCTAGCTAAAGACGAACTTAGACTCGAGCGTGTACAAAATAGATTTCTTTCCTACATTGCCTACATAATGAAGATACCTCACCCTACGCATGACTATTCCTCAATTCGTAGTTCATTGGGAATACCAATGCTGTCAACTCGTCGACAAGATGCCGATGAGCGCTTTATAACCTCGCTCCTAGGTGGCACCATAGATGCACCCGATCTCCTCTCTAAAATAAGTTTTCGTATTCCTTCCTTCTTTTCCAGAAATCACGCACTCTTCCAAGTTCCAACTCATAATACATTATACGGACATAATCACCCCTTGCACAGAATGCTTCGTAATCTGAACTATCTTAATTTTGATTTTAATAAATAATTAATAATATCATTGTTATAAATATGTTGTATCATAGTTTTATATTACTAAATTAAGTATTACCATTTAGTCTATATTATGTTGTGTTTTCC
>NC_042493.1:37819567-37828380 GCF_005508785.2 Acyrthosiphon pisum | reverse complement strand
AAAAGTAAAATGGATTTGTTTTATTTATTTTTAAGTTTTTATAAAAGGATTTATATAATTTAATTGTTTTGCTTACTTATTAAGTTTTTATAAAAGGATTTATGTAAATTAATTTTGAACTATATAAGTATCACAAGTTGCATTATTCGGACATTTAAATATAATTTATTATTTCCTTACCTTAATATAATCCTTTAAGAAGTCGTAAATAGCATCTAAAACTTCAGGAAGAAATGTGGATATCGATGGCTTAGGCACTCGAAAAATATGTGTGAGAGTTCTGAAACTATTTCCTGTTGCCAAAAAAGACAAAGTTACTTGTAACTTATCTTTTGCTGATATGGCTTCCCTCATTGCTGTGTCTGATCGTTGAATTTTATCCGAGATATTTTGTAAAATCAGTTGAAATTGTTCAACATTCATCCTCATAAATGATCTATATTCGTTAACATCTTCACTCGCTAGCTCTCTAAGAAGTCCAACAGAAGCACCGTGTGTGCCTCGACGTAAGATCCATTTTCTGGTCCAAATCCGCTTCCTCTTTTCTGTACTTTTCTGTAACTCATCTTCCAATAATTCTATCATCATCGGATAGATTTGATTTACGTAATCTTTGAAAAATCGTTTTATTTTACGATGACGATTCATACTAAATAAATATTTTTGATGAAAAAAATACAACTACAGGTTAAGACGCCACAAACATATTATATTCACAACTATGCTGAGTACTGAACTACTCGTTACACGACACTCGGCTAGCGGTTTAGACACGCCGAGTACCATACATCTTGGTAGTGGGGGTAGTCACTCGGCCCAATGAATAGAAACTGTTTCTATTCACTCGCCCGCTTATTTTACTCGTCAGATTACTAGGCCGAGTACTGGTTCCATGAGTTCACACGGGGCAGTGCTCGGCCGAGTTGACTCTCTCGGCCGAGTACTCGTCACGTGTAAACAAGGCATAACGGATTAAAGCCGACTTGTCTTACCTTGATTGCGAGAGGTACCTAACGAACTAACAGTATACTGCACACAGTCGGCGCGCAAATAAAACTATACATCGCATGACTGTCTAATAAAAGGGCTTCTGTTATACGACCTTTAATCTGGGTATCGAATTATCAATTTATCACAGTATGCAGTAGTAGTGGATACAAAACCGTTTGATATTATAAACAATATAATAGATTATTTTTATTTATGATGTCTCATTTGCATTTCCTAATCTGAGAATCGACGACGATGGGTTTATTGAGTTATTTTAATTTAACTTACTTCATTATTAAAATCTAAATAAAAACCTATGGTGGTCGCTAGATAATACTCTTACCACGATTATAAAGAACGTATTATAAAGAAATTATAAGATCACATCATATCAATCGGTTTTCAAGTCGAAATGTTGACCTTGGGGTGCCAGGGTAACACTCCTGAAATTATATACAAGATTAAAAAGTTCTTAATAATCGTGACTCTTACTCATAAGTAAATTTGATAATATGTCAATTCGCTCCGATAATAAATCATAACGGAGTTAAATAGATTTAATATTCAGCGTCCACTTACGGATTCATAATTTCAACAAAACATAATTTTCAAGAATATGAATAAAATATGACCATATAATATTATGATTGTTATAGGTACAAATACAAATACAAATTTACTTTATTAATTATTATTCAAAATACATCAGTTTTATTTTTATTTATACTGTATTTATTTAACAAAAAAAAATTATTAAATTTACAACAAACCAGAGTTTGATTTTAAAGCAACATCATTTTCCTCGACTGTTTTGCAAACCGATTTAGCACCTCTTCTGGATCAACATTTATTTCCCTGTGAATTGACATTAATGCCCGGTTGCGCAAACGGTTGCCAATAACTGGTTATCGAACCAATAACTAGGTAATCAAATCGATAAAAATTTGGACTGTTGCACAAAGAACCAATAAGTTTTATCAATCCAATAAATATTGTGTTATCGGTTCGATATGTTGTAGACCGATGTTCAAGCTGTATGTAATAGCAAAATGGAAATTATGAACATTGTAGCTAGGTAATAGTTTAATTGATATTTTGCTAATTAATTTTATAGGTATATCAGTTGTATTTAATGCATTATTTATATAGATGGCCAGGATCTGTACATGATAGTATTATTTTTGATAATAGTTTATTGCGTGCACAGTTCGAAAATAATGAATTTAAAGGATGTTTTCTGCTCGGAGATGGTGGATATCCCTGCAGAAAATATTTGATGACTCCGTTGTTAAATCCTACCACAGCTGCAGAAAAAAAGTATCAAGTAATTAAAATTAATATTAGCAATGTAATAGTTTTATAATAATGGTGGTTAAGTAAAAAAAATATTGAATTTATAGAAAGCTCAAATTGGAACCAGAAATGTAATAGAAAGAGTTTTTGGTGTTTTGAAAAGGCGTTTTCCAGTTCTTTCTGTTGGATTACGTAATCAACCAAAATCAGCATTGACTACTATTGTGGCTACTGCTGTTTTACACAATATTTTGTTAAAACAAAATGATACGATGCCTCAAAATGATCTGCAGATTGATGATGATTTATTTGAAGAACTAGACGCTTTGCCAGTACAGCAAGTTGGAAATGCTGTAAGAAATAACATAATTGAAAACTATTTTTCTTAATAGATGTATCTGACAAGAATAAAAACAACTTATTTTAAATTTGTAACATTTATTTCCTATAAATCATATTTCCTTTTTATTTTTTTCTAGACTAAGTTCTAAAATTTCTTCTTTCATCTTATTTTGTTTAGCCTGAGAAATATAATGGTCATTATCAGCCTTTTGTTTTGCAATTAAAATATTTTTTTCTAATTCTGCTATGTCTAATTAAACCCTGGCTCGCATAAGCTTCATGTCATTATATTTTTCAACAAAAGTTTTCTTTGTATTATATGAACTCAAATGGTGTGTCGTTATATCTTCCAAACTATCATAAACTGTCTTCGAATTTGGACGTTTTGTTGAACTGTTAATTTTTAGAGGTGCAGAGGTTGTAACAGATTTTGTTAAGGTGGTTTTTGGCTGCTGACTGATGGTTTTTAATTTATCTAGTTAAAGAATATAATTTTACAAAATATTAGACTTCTACTAAAAACTGTTATTTAGAATTCAGTTCTTACCACTTATAACATCATTATATACAATGGAAATTGGCTGTGAAATACTTGCAGAAGAATCAATATCATCTAGGCCTAGGTTACAATCTAATAATAAAACAATTTTAATAAATATGTTATTCGGGAATATTACATTAACAATGAAAACTATTTAAATTTAATTTAATAATAACTTACATATTAAACTCTCATCATTAGTACTGACATTTTGATCAGTATCGTTTGTAAACAAATTTTGACTACTGAATGGATATTTAGCTGGATAATCACCATCACAGTCGTGAGGAGACTCCAGAGATTGAAATCGATCACCCATCATACCCCTTTCAGCCCGAGCTAACAAATTACCATCGTAGCGATTTTCACCTATCCTACACTTATGTGCATAATAATTAAATACCGAGCCTAAGTTTTATTTTAGTTCTTATTATTTACTAACCAACACAAATGTGTATGTTAGATTCAAAATATTGTATTATTTTTATGAAATATGATACGGGTTTCGTTCCTACACAACACGATTGTGTATGTTACCGATAACCAATCAGAATAATTCCACAATTTTCTATTTATAATTTAGTACATATTTTTTTTTTTCAATTTCTCATTTATTACAGTACAAATATAGTCAATTTCCGATGGTTATAAATAACTCGTATTTAACATATCTTATCGTAATACATATCGATTTAAATTAAAATCTTACGATGTTTTTAATTTTGTTATTAGACATTAGTTGTTGTTCACCATTCGCGCGAATATAACGTCGTATTGTTGACCTACACATTTGTGCGTGTTCGGCTTATGTGTTAAGTAGGTGTCATAATAATATTAAATATTTTTTGATTTTATTGAATTTTAATTTAAATATTAACTATGCGTCGTGCGAAGTTAAGTACAAGTTTTATTGAACTGATGGCTACATTAAGTGATTCAGATTTTGAATGTGAGAGTGGAGATGATTCAGATGCTGATCGTACTTGGAAGCCCAAAACTTCACAAAATGTTGGGGAATCTGATTTTTCAGATTCAGATGGAGATTGTGATCAAAGTATACATAATGGTAATGTACCAATTATTATTCCTAATCAAATTGAAATACCAATTATGTTGGTCCCTGAACATGCAATAGGCGATTCTTTTGTACAAAATGTAGTAGAAGTAAACATTGGTTGGTCACAAAAACCATTTACTGGAACACTGTTGCCAGGATATAATACATATGGACCTCACTTACCAATTAATATTCCCTCACCTCTGACTTACGTTCAAAAATATTTATCAAATCAACATTTTGAAAACGCTGCATTATACACCAATATGTACGCTTTAAATAAAATGGGTAAAGAACTTAATACAACAGCTGACGAAATTAAAATATTATACGGCGTTCATGCAATGATTAGCATAATAAAGTACCCACGACTTCGTATGTACTGGAATAGAAGTTATGGTTTGATTTGTATTTCTCAAGCTATAACTAGGGACAGATTTTTAATTTTACGTACTTGTCTACACTATGTTGATATAAATAACCGTCCAACCGATAATAATAGTAAACTTTGGAAAATTCAACTAATTGTCGACCAAGTACGTAACGCTTGTAGGAGTATATCACGTTCGGTTGGCTGTTATTCAATCGACGAGCAGATGATACCTTTTACAGGTCGATGTCCTAACAGGCAGTACGTAAAAAATAAACCTCGACCTACAGGTTTAAAAAATTTTGTTATTACAACGTCCAAAGGCAAAGTTTTAGATTTTGAAATATATCAAGGTGCCGAAACACCGTTTCAAGATAAAACGTTGGGACTAGGACCTGCGGTTGTCATTCATTTATCTCAAACTATCCCCGAAGGATCAGTTTTATTTTTTGATCGATATTTTACTACTGTGTCGTTAATGGATCGATTGATAAGCAAAAAAATAATGGCTACAGGTACAATAATGTCAAATCGGCTTAAAAATGTTCATTTTAGTCAGGACAAAAAATTTGAAAGAGGTGCCTGGGAAGAGTTCACTAGAGGTGATAACAAAATTACAGCAGTTAAATGGAAAGATAGCAAATGTGTTACTTTACTATCTACTATAACAGGAGCAGAGCCACATGTTACGGTAAAGAGGTGGAGTAAGACAGAAAGCAAAGAAATTGAAGTTCCTTGTCCAGCTATTGTAAAATCATATAATCAATATATGGGTGGAGTTGACGTATGTGATCAACAGATTAAATGTTATCGAACATGGGTAAAAACCAAAAAATGGACCCTAAAAGTGGCATTACATTTTATCGATTTAAGTATAGTGAACGCGTGGATGGAGTACCGTGAAGATGCTGAAAAAATGCGACTGCCTAAAAAAGAAATCTTGGACCTTATGAACTTTAAAATGTCTGTTGCTCAAGAATGGCAATCTGCAACTGTAAAAAAACGTTCATTACCTGAAGAATCCAGTTCGTCAGATACTGAAGAAGTTTCTCAAAAATGATATAGGCCACAAAATTATAGAGCTCCAGTTCCACCAACAACAAAGGTAAAAGACGGATTTGAACATTGGCCCGAAGTAAGTAAATTATCAACAGCTAGGAACTGCAGGATGAAGAATTGCAAAAGTAGAACGAGGGTAATATGTACAAAATGTAATATTTATTTATGCCTTACAGCAAAAAACAACTGCTTTACTAGTTTTCATAAAAAATAAATAAAATATAGTCATATTTAATAGATTTTTTAAACTAAAAATTAACTCAGTATAGGTACTTACTGTTATTTATAAGTTTTACAATTAAAAGTTAAATAATTATGTTAAAGTCGAGATGACTTATTTTTTTTTGGTTTTTATTTTATAAAAAAAATTCAAATTGTAATATATTATTTAAGAAATAAAAGTATGGTTATATTGGTGTATAAAAATATATTATCTTAATAATTATTACATTTATTGATACCTAACCTACACAAATGTGTTGGTATGTTTTCTGCTAACCTAATCAACAAATAATATTTTTAATAATGGTTTACAAGCCTACAATACTATAATGATGTATATATACTATATTTAAGTGTTATAAGCACTTGGTATATCTCAGGTTTTTAGAACAATATTGATTTACCTACACAAATGTGTTGGTCAGTACCAAAGTTATATTATTGTACAAATAATTAAAGGCTATTAAGTGTATTGCAATATCATACACAAATGTGTAAGTTAGAGCTGAAAGGGGTACCAGCAATTTTACTACTTGAAGTTGTATAATTACAATTAGCTTGCCCACCTCCAGTTTTGTAGGTTTCTCCCTGAAGACAAATACAAAATTATGATATAAATATCATTAAACACCATAAAAGAAATAATAATATTAATATTTACTTTTTCTTTATTAATATCTAATTTAGCCCTTTTGTATAAATTTTCCTTGCACAATTTCAATTCATTAACAGATTTTTTCCCACTTGTCTGAAGTTCATTATACGACTCAGCAATACTTTCCCATGCTTCATTTTGAAAATCCAAACTAACAGATTGATTCTATAAATAAAATAACTTTATAATTCCTATTAAAAATGGTTTTTGAAAAATTAACATGAAATAAAATTATTTGTAAGTATAACATACAATTGATTGTCGATTTGATGAAATAAGATCAACTATTAATTCTTTTTCACGTTCAGTTTGTCCATTGGGTTGGAGTAAGTAAGTATTAACCTAAAATAATTATATCATTAATTAATTGATCACCTAACACTAAAAACATTTGAATAAAACTATTTTATTATGTCAATAACCTAACATTTAATACTTGACAGTGATTTGGGTCTACTCTATATAAAAATGGGATAACCAAGTGTTAATAAAAATTAGTACATACTTCATTAAATGAATATAATTTTAATAATTTTATTTTTTACTTTTTCGCTGCTTTGAGATTTTTTTGTATTTCGCTTCATTATATCAAACATTGCTTTTAATTGTATTATAGTTCGTATACCAGTTGTTTGCAATGCATTGTAGTCACTTGTAATGTCTTCCCATGTCTTGCCTTTTATTATATTTGTAGTACTGTCAGTCTTTTTATATAGCATATGAAATAAAAATAATATGATCAATTTTATAATAGAAACAGTTTTTAATTTTTCAAAAATATTAAAATTAAAGATTTTTGGTTTTCAAAAATAGTTAAATCAAAAAGTGTGTTTCAAAAGCATTGAATTTCTTTTTTTTTTTGAAAAATTCAAAATACACTATGCATGTAACTTATTATATAATATTAGTCACATGATATTATAGAGCAGTGGCTTATTTTGGTTTTTGTCAAGGGGAATGATATGATTTTATCCAGTAGCCCCACCTTTAAAGTTAGAGTCCTTAAGTTAGGACTATGAAAACTTTTGAATATTATATACAGCCTATAGGGGGAATTGATCTTATTGATATGCTTTTGGTAGGTAGTAGGTACAATAAAATAAGAACCTACTACCAAATGTGCTTTATTTTGAAAATATGAAAAAAATTGTAAGTTTATATACGAATCCCTACACATATTATTAGATTTTATAAAATTAAATTTAAAATATGAAATATAGATAACCATGTACATATTTTGTATCTCTTAAATTTTCAAAGTGTATCTTGTATCTTATATATAGAATATAGATAGCGAGGGGTAAATACCTGACAGAAGTTTTGTACACCAGATCACTGATTTCAATGATTATACCTATGATTACCCATGATTACCATCACCTTGTACACTGATTACCCCCTAGGTGTTTACCCCTCGAAAGATAGGTACACAATGCATTTATAATGATACTTTTTTATAGAATCTTACCCAACCCTGCATACAGTGTATAATTATTATAATTCTTGTAGGGGGTGCTGGGAAACGTACACCAAACAAAGTGCTTTGACAAAATTATCACTGTCTTTCTAATAAGTATTAAAATAAAAGGTTTGAAATAACTAAAATTTTAACTCTAGAGTTAAACGGGTCAGTTATTTAGATCCTATTAAATAATGTTCAAGTAAAAATATAAATTACAATAGGTACTCACCTTAATATTCTCTATGATCGCAAGTTTGGGTCTTATGAGTTCAATGAGAATCTCTTTTTCGGCGTCAGAAACATTCTTACTTCTCTTTTTTATGGAAAACATTTAAAATTTACAAACTGCCTTGTAATTATTATTAAAATAATAATTATTAATAAAATACTAGTTATTAATAAAATATAAAAAAAGATAACAATTAACACTGATAACAGAAAAAATATAATATAATTTTTTTGTAATCATGGTATCAAAACTTTGGTTAGAGTAGTACCATACAATTTTAAATAATTGTTTGTGCAACAGTGCAGCACTTTAGGTAACTAATAAAGTTATTTATCCGACTGTTTATTGAACCGTTATCGCAGCTTATCGTACTCTTTTTATCGATCGTTTGTGCAACCGGGCATTAGTCATTAAGAGGACGCCACACCCGCATGTGTTGTCTCCGTCTTACAAACGCGTAACATAGCAAATTTACGCTCAGCAGTTCACGTTTTATGCCGTTAGCTTAATAATTAGAGTGAATCGACCTATTATGAAACTTGATGGTAAGAAGATTATCTGTGTTTATATGTTGGTTTTTTACGATAGTTTAA
>NC_042493.1:37802498-37819413 GCF_005508785.2 Acyrthosiphon pisum | reverse complement strand
CATCAAGTTTCATAATAGGTAAATTCACTCTAATTTTTAAATTGACGAAGCTACATGTGTTCTGCTGAGCGTAAATGTGCTATGTTATGCACTTGTAAGACGGAGACAACAAATGCGGGTGTGGCGTCCTCTTAATTGCTAATCCGTTGAGACGAGTTTCGCCAGTCGAGTTCCTAAGATACGTTTTCAATCTTTTTAAAGAAGAAAATGTTCTTTCTGGTGTCGCTGTTGACATAGGTATAGTTGCTAAAACTTGCAAAAGTTTCCATATGTTTGGAAACAAAAGTGTGTTACAATTGTCAAGTCTTGAAATTGCTGTATTAGGGCGTGACTCTTCTTTAAGCCACTTTGATTTCCATATTGAAAATTCAGCTTTGAAAACACTTGGTGCTGTTAATATTTGGGAATAAAACTGTACACAAACGTTTATTTCTTCACTAGTGGAATATATACATTTACTTGGAATAATTGTTGAAAAATGATACTTCAAAATAATTGATTGAAAACAATTTTAATCATCAAATCCAAAAAGGTGGGTAAGTGGATTTCGATCTGCTGTACATTAGGTTACAAGTGGGTCACTGTTTAATGGATGGTATTAAATTTGAATTCAATTATATAATATCACTGTATAAGAAAAACGATTCTGAGCGGAGACGGTATGTCAGTCTAGGTATAAGACATAATATTATATTAGTCTATAGTATTTAAAAAAAATTGACCTATAATAGGTACCTATAATAAATTCCAAATTAATCATATCATAATATCTATTAGGTACTTATAACGCGATATACATCTACAAAAAACCGTGGTACTATCATAGATATATAATAGTATACTTTAGAAGTTTCAAGTACCCACGAATAATATTATACAATCACAACAAAATAACTAAAATAGTTATCCTAGGTTTTTAATATGTAATTTCGTCCAAATTTGTACTTAAAATTACTATAAAAATAAACTGTGTAAATGTATTTTTTAAATTTTTTGGTAACAGAATTAATTACTTATGTGGAATCTTGTTTTAAATTTTTAATTCTTAGATACAAAAATTGAACATTTTATGAATTTTTAACTACAAAATAATTTTTCAAATTAAAATTTGATAAATTTTGTCAAAATTTGATCTTTAAATGCTTATAAAAAAAAATTGTGCCTATGTATTTTTAATATTTAAAACTGACCATGTCTGTACACAGCTCAAAAAGAATCAAATTATTTTCAAAATTTTATGGTGTATAGGAAATGCTAATATAAACATTCAGTAAAATTTTCATGTATCTGCAGTTATTCGTTTTTGAATTACAACAAAATAAGGAAATCGCTACATGAGAAATCGAGTGAATATCCAATGTTGTAAAAATTTGAATTTCAAACGATCATAAAAATTTAATTTGACTTTCTTACAGATATTTTTTTTTTGATAAAGGTAGATAATCTTATAAGGAATCTTCTATTACATTTTCATATCTTAGATTTAAAAAGAAAAATTTTTATGAATTTCTAACTCGAAATAATTTGCAAATTTTCGTGATTTTTCCATATTTTGTCATTTTTTGAACTTTAAATACTTATAAAAAAAAAACTGTGACTAACGATTTTTAATATTTTTCATCTGCCTTTGAAACAATATACTAGGAGCCTTCTATTAAATTTTCAAGCTTTTTTATCCAACAAATAAAATTGTATTGATATTTTTAGAAAAAAAACTAAAAAAAAATGGAAAATGTCCGTAAAGAGCTCAAAATAATTGTTTATAAAAAATGTTATGGTGTATAGACAATGCTAATATAAACATTCAGTCAAAATTTCATGTATCTACGGTCATTTTTTTTAAAGTTACACCAAAAACCAAATTCAATTTTGTGAAAAATCGATTTTGCGTAAAAATTCCCGTTTTTCCTTAATTTTTCTTTTGTTTTTCCCGGGCGCTTTTGAAAACTACTGGGAAATTTAAATTTTTACCTCCCCAATGCACCAACGACATTCACTTTCTGATCGAACAAGATACTGAAGTTGAAAATTGTAGCATTATTTCGACTACTTATCGTGTACACAGACACAAAAAAAATAAAAATAAAAATAAAAAAACACACATTGTAAAATCAATACATTCATCGTTCCACTCAGAATCTAAAATATGCTCTCGAAGGATACCCAGGGAAAGGTAACTGGATGTGGATAGGGAGTACAGGAATGGAGTTCAGAACCGTGAAAAATGGAGGGATATTGTTATGGCAGCCAAAACTCTTAGTGAGTACTAAGTGCCAGAAGAAGAAGATGAAGATTAAAAAATATGCGATTGGCATTTTCCAATATCCATGAATGCCTACTACTAAGAATAGTTATGAATTTTTATCCTATGGTATATCATCATTTCTATATGAGTATTCTGCACCAATACTAATGTATCTATGTATCTTTTTTTGACTGTCCATTTCAACGTAACGACTTATGCGCATTTCGTCAATGACTAAACTGCAGTAAAGTTGACGATTTCTTGCCTCATCAGCAATCGCTTCAAAGGATTCCTTAATAAAACCTGGATTCCCATCTACAACCATATACCACCTACGTAGTGTCTGAGGATGAGGAAGTAATTTACTAAAAGTTTTTCTTACATAGCTAGGTAACTGCACCAGTAAATGAACACCTAAGGTTTTGTAGACAAGTAAATATTTGTATCATACTAGCTTTTAGTATCATAAAGTTCAATTTTAATTTATGAATTAAATAATGTGTCATCTTGTATTTTATAAGTAAAAAAAATTGAAGAGAATTCACAGACACAATTAAAAAAATGTTTTATTGAAATAAATCAGTTTTTTCTAGTTAATGAACAAAATTCTGAGTAAATGAACACATATTTCCCTGTAAATGAACAATGTCCGATAAATGAACACTTATTAATCTGTAAATGAACACCTGACAAAATAATCAATTTTTAAATAACACCAAAAACATATACTTTGTATAGTAGTTTACTTCAACAACATAAAATCATAAAAAAAACATATACTTACTGCTTAGTATAGTAGATAACATCAACAAAATTAAATCATAAACAAACTTAGTATATCAGTTAACATCAACAACAGATAATCTTAAAAAAACATAATATACTTAGTAGGTATATCAACAACATAAAATCATAAGAAAACATAATATACTAACTGCTTCGTATAGTGGATAACATCAACAAAATAAAATTAAACATTATATAGGTACTGTTAAATAAGTAATAACATAAATATTATACAAAAACTTAAAAAGTATAAAATATTTAAAGTTTAAAATAGTTAATAATAATCTAGGTATTTAGGAACTTATGGTATTATTTAAGGAACTAGATTCGGTTCTTTTTTTTTTTTATTTCCAAACAGGAATAAACTGTTGTAGAGTTACCCAATAGTTTAGGAGCTTCAATCGTTTTCACATCTTCCTCAGGGTACCAGCAAACATCCTCTACTTTTGGTCATTTCCAATTTGTATTATACATCACCATAGCTTTAACCTTTCAAAAAAAAAAAAAAATTATATAGTAATATCACATATATTAATACCTTATAATTATTTTTACTTACTTTCAATTCTTTCTTTTTTATTGCTTGTATTATTCCTGGATAAAACTCCCCTTCATACTGGACCATAACATCATCTCCAACAGAAAAGTTTTTCTTGAATTTAGAAGATTTCTTTAAAATTTTTGGTTTTTTAGTATTGTCATTAGGTTTTTCATTTTCAGTCTTTCTTTTGTTCTCAATATTATTTTTTTTCAATAATCTTGCATTTTTTCTTTTTAAAATTAAGGTTTCTTTTTCCAATTTTTTCTTTTCTTTATAAATTTGTATATCTTTCCATTTTTTTGATGTAATGGCATATGGAATTTTGGGCCTCTGCTTTTTGTTTTCTTTGATTTCTTCTTCTGGCCAGCTAAAGTGATGGTCCCATACATCTTCAATTGATAAATTCGGGGATTTAGTGGAATCCAAACACTGTACGCCTTCTTGTTCATTTGTCAGTGAAACTGTGTTATAGTTTTTTTCATTTAAATGTTGTATTCCCTGTTCATCTAGCTGTATATTTATACTACAGTTTTCCTTATTTAAATGTTGCACATCCTGTTCTCCTATATGTGGAACTACATTACAACCTTCCGTAACTAAATCAATATCTTCTTCGCTTGAACATTGCACTTCTTGTCCTATCTGTGGATCTGCATTACAATCTTCATTATCTAAGTCTATATTTTCTTCACCTGAATATTGTACTCGTTGTCTATCTATTTGGCTGTATATATGACTATCTTGTTCGTTTAAATATTGAATAGTTTCTGGATGTGTTTCTGTATTTATATTTAAAAAAAATAAATTATCATCAGCATCTTTATGAAGATGCTCTTCTTCATATAAATCTGGATTCAAGATTTTTACACCTAACTCTTCCATTAGTTCTTCATTGAAACTGAAATTAGTACCTTCTAATTCAATTGGCATTTCTAAAATATTAAATTGCTGAGAACCAAAGGAACTTTTATTTGTACTTTCAGTTATTTCCTTATTACAAGTATTCCAAATTTTTTCTAAGAATGGTTCATTGCTGAGAATATCATGAATAGTTTGATTCTTTAATATGTATTTTATAACTTTTTGGCATACTAAGTACTCATCTTTGCTAGGACATTCTAGTGCATGTTGTTCTTGAAACATTAAATCTACCTCAGCTTGTCTATTTGGTATGCATTTTGTATAATCAACAGCATCTGGATTAAATGGAAACATACCACATGCTTTAAAACCATTTATTATTGACTCTGGTTTTACTTTATCAAAAGCATTTTTAAAAATGTTCCCAAAGTTATTTTTAGTTATAGGACTTTTTGATATCAAATTATGAGCTTTTACCATATCTTTCCAGTATGACTTCAATGGCTTGAAAATTGAAACATCACAAGGTTGAAGTATATGTGTCGCATTAGGTGGTAGACAATATAATATAATTTTTTTTCTGTACAAAACTCGGATAATTGTAAACTTAAGTGGCTTTTGTGTCCATCTAGATATAAGATAACAGGGAATTTGACTTCATTGTCTACTAACCAAGGGTACATGATATTGGCAATATATTCAAAAAATGTAGCTGACACCATCCAGCCACTATCGCTCCTCCCAATGCCCCAATTTCCTGGTACTGATTGATATATGTAATTAGGTATTCTTTTGTAGGGATAAATAATCATTGGGGGAAGAACACTTCCATCAGCAGAGTATGGACAAAGAACAGTTATATTTTCTTTTTCACTGTTTTTTGCTATTTCATAAAAATTGTTCATTTTTTTAGGACCTAATACTTTTCCTGTTTTTGGACAAAGTTGTATACCTGTTTCATCACAGTTAATTATTCTTCTGCTATCACAAAGAATATCTGAATATCCTTCTTCTTTTAAAAATGATGAAACATCATCAAACCAAAGTCTAATTGAATTTTCAGTGACGGCAGCTTTTGCTTTAGATATTATTTCTGTGTGCCTCTTTCCTATTTCTTGGTGTCTCTTTAAAATGAAACTAACCATTTTTTCCAGGTCTATCATCTTTAAAAGGGTTTTTCCTTGGGAAACTTTTTAATACTTTCTGAATAGAATCTTTAATATTTTCGGGGTGGACTGGAAATCCTACCTTAGCCTTAGCCAAAATCCAATTAACAATTTTATCTTCCTCATTCAACGATAAAATAGTACTAGGTCCCATTTTTCGTAAAATAGGAACTTTATTATAAACCTTATTACTAAGAGTTGACTTCGGAATCCCTGTTTCTTTATTTACCTGATTCAGAGATTTCTCTTTTCTCATTATTGTATTTACTGCATTAATAATCTCCTCTTCAGTATATTTAAATCGTACATAGTTTTTCTTTTCTTTCGATACTTTTTCTATTTTTTCTGGTACTTTACTTTTGACCATTGCTATATTTTCGAGTACCTAAACATTTTATTGATTATTTAATATAAATTACAATTTATCAACGATAGGTGGTTATTGTGAACGAAATGTATTGATTATTACATTAAAGTTAAGTATGATTACGTTGAATTATAAAATATTAAAATAAAATGCACAGTGTTCATTTACTAGAAAAAGTAAAACCCCTAAGTCCTAATGAATGAACAGTAGTTCATTCACTGGTTTTTGCATATTTACTTGTACCAGTGCTTGAACACTATTTAAATAGATTAAAAAATGCTTTAAGTCAATCGATTAATATATCAATGGTATTATAAGTTTGTGAAGAATAAAATAAATATAACTTTAAGTGTCTTACCTAGTGTTGAAGATGTTTAAATGTTTCGTTTCTGTACACCTAACATTTGAAAAATAAAACAAAATTTGATAACAACGTAGATGATAGTAATTGGAGGGAAAGGATAATATTCTCAATCAAATGATTTCAGATCTAATATCATGAAATTACAGTGTGACCAAGATCAGAATATTTGCTAAATGTTGATACCATTTATCATAAAAGTTTACTTCTGATTTTCTTATTAATTAAAATAAACCGTTCACTACCATTGATATGTTCATTCATAGGCACTGTTCATTTACTGGTGCAGTCACTACATGCTTTAGGAGAATAATACTGGAGGGTTACAGAAAATTACTTAATTTCTTCTGAATAAGGTTGCTTTTTTCCAGCCAGACCATTTTTAATTAGTTTTTCTAGTACATTTGAACCCAGTGCTTAGTAAAATAATTGACTCATAAGGACATTTTTGAGAGCAGATTTAAACGAGTTCAATGAGGAAATGAATCTACAGAAATAGTTTATGGCGAGGATCATGTCATATTATTTACCAATTACCTACATATTAACTTACCTAACTAAATTATTGAATGAATCAATAAGTCGAGTTTTTGCTTCGACATTATCAACATTAAACTGATATTGTAATACGAATAATTAATATTTGAACAAATTTATTTTAAATAGTATTCATATGACATTTATATTAATACTTGGGTACTCGTCCAATATGATATCTACCGCACGTTTGATGGATACTAAACTATCATAAAATTATGGTAGATAAAATGTTATGGCAGATAGCATATTGGACATTTGGACGAGTACCACTACTTATTGTATCTAACCTACTCTTAAAATATTTATAATTCATCTTATGTTTTAAAGTAAATGTAGTTGCTCCATACATTTTAATTTATTTTTCGGATAATGAGGAAGATTTCATAATTCCAGATGACACAGATCCTGATATGATGTATTTGATGGAACTGGAAGCAAGAAATAGGCAGTTGGTAATGGAAAATATTCCAAATTTTCATGTTCCGAATATCCTACCTTCCATTAGAGATTAGGATACTAAGTGCATAATATGCACAGACTCTTTAAGGACACGTGCTTTGATTCCGTGTGGGCATAGAATTTTATGTGGTGATTGCTTAAACCAGATAGAACTTAAACGTTGTCCAATATGCAGCGTACGTTTTAGCAACTCTCTTAGGGTTTGGTAAACATAAAAATGATAATTACCTATATTCTGTGTTATATGAAGTATATTAATAAATTAAACTTTATTGCATTTATAAAAAAAATAGTATGATATATTATTATATTAATACAAAAACATATCATCAGATAATATAAATAAAGTATTGGTCTTATCTTTGGCAAAACTAGCCTTATATGTTCATTTGTACCAGATAGTAGTCTAACCTGACACATACATTTCTTAAACTTATTTCAGTTTTGACACAAACAAGAAAATATGATTTTTTTTTATTTAGTAAAGGTAAAATACTAAATGGTGCTTTTATATCTACCACCATGGAACATACAAATTCTTCGAACAATATACTGAATACTGACAACATGTTTTCTAGAAAATTCAAGGACATGTTTCCGATGACTAATAACGATGAAATATTGAAAGTGGAAAACTCATTAAATGATCTTGATTTCTACCAATATGTAGTAAGATCTTTTTATATACCAAATAATTAGAGGCATACACAACCCAAAAAAAAAAAAATTTATGTTTGGTTTTCATACTTAGTGGCATAAAAAAAAATATCATGAAAACAGAATGTGAAAAAAAAATTATTTACAGAGTTACGGTAAAATCCAAATATGCCTGTGACGTCATTGCGTCGGACGTCTCAGCGCGGCACTGGCAGCCGGTCGCAACAAACCGTATGAAGAATACGTATAAATAATATTCTCGTCGCCTGCCGATCACTGATCGCCAATTAAATATATATTTTTGATTTCCATAAATACTTTGATTATTTATAAATTATAAATATAACACTATTTCTAAATACTTATAAAGTTATAAATAATAAACGTCATTGCGTCGGTCATTTTCAAGAGGCATCGGCAAACGTATAAAAATTATTATTATTATCATCGAATGTCGATTGTCGACATGTCGACTGTTATTATTTTGTCGCAGTTTCATGGAGTTTCATTTTTATTTGCTATTATTTAACTTCGGATATAATACCAAGTGAAATATAATAATAATAATATTATTAATAAATTTACATTATAAATCTCACTACTTATAGACCGAATAATAATGTCTTTAATACCATTAAATTTTGATCCTGACATTGAAGGTATAGACCGTTACTTACAAGAAGATGATGACGATCCTGTGGCTGTCAATTATGAAGGTAGATTAAATAATTCCAATTGGTGTTCTTGTGGATACTGTAAAGGCATGCTTAGTGATATCAAGTGTTTATGCTGCAATGAATTACCAAATTTAGAAAAAATACGAGAACAAGAAGGGAAATGTATTACTTTACATCAATCGTTTTCGAAACTAATATTGGATAAAGAAATACTAAATATTACTAGACACAATTTAATACTATAAACTAAAAACAGAATTAATAAAAAGAAATTGGGTCAACATCATCCAGAAAATAAAATGTGGAGATGTATTTGTTATAAACAGTATACGTCTTGGGTCAATTCTTGGATTGCTATGGGAAAAGGAAACCGAGTGGTCTTGCCTGCATGTGTTGTACAGAAAATAAGAAAAGAATATCCAGAACCAAATGGAATTTACGTAGGATTCAAAAATTCAAAAAAATTACCGACTTAATCAAGCTGTATTATTAAAAATATTGTGAACCAGAGCATAAAAATTATATATAAAAAAAAATATAGTGTAATAATTTTTTTTTGTTTACGACAGTAATTTATGAATTGTTATAATATAATAATTGTAATACTTTGTCAATATAACACAATTTAAATACACAATATCGTTATTTGATAATTAATATATATATATATTATATAACATAAAAAAGATATTCAACTAATATTAAGAAAACGTGAATGATGGGAATTTCGCACTATTTCCAATGCAGGTCGATCAATAGGTGCGATGTTTTTAGGCAGAGTTACATTGAGTGGTGTTTTCAATGGTGACATTTCGACTCCGTTTAAATGATCCAGTGTTAAGTTAATTATTTCATCTCTCCAATTATTTGTACCTTTTTCATAAATATTTTTAGTAACCCATTTTCCAGTAGGTTTAGAAAATAAATAATTTAAACCTATTTTTTTTTTATTTAAATTAGAATTATGGTCAATTATAGCAATTATTGATTTTATGTACATCGCTTTAAAAGAAAAATGAACATGTTTTGGAACATATTTTAATCTTAAATTATGGTAAGACTCTAATCTTCCCGTGTGTACATAATTTTTTGTTTGCTTTAAATCTGTCAAAAACTTTTTGTTGCAAATTATTTCTTTCAATAGTTGATAAGGTTTAGAATCAGGAAGTAACCATAGTTTTTGTTTTTTGTACTCATCACTTAATGGTGGATGTTCACAAGTTTTTTTTAATCCATCCTCTTCCCATTCAAGAACGTTTTTAATATGTTTCAATATAGATGTAAATTTTGTGACTATACTCTTTTTCATATGAGAACGCACCGGGTCGCGCATCGTTATCAGAGGCGGAACCACAAGCCCCTCCCACAAAATTAGTAATTAATTTCTGATTAGTCGCCAATGATCGGCTACTTTCGACGCCGCCGGGCATACAGAATGTTCAATTATTATTATAATTATTATTATACAAGGTGGCACCACCTACGACAGCTGAAACTGTCCCGGCCATGCGCGCGTTTCGACCGGTTTTCGTCCGCCGCCCGGTGCGTTCTCATTTGAAAAAGAGTATAATACTTCAGAATCGCCATTGCATGTTTGTGCCGACCACCATAAATGATTACTTATGGATTGCTTCCATGCCAAAACATCTTCGTATTTTTTATTAATAGTTTTAAATTTTTTCATTAGGCTTTTAGATAAATGCCATAAATCAAATTCATGAGTGATTTCTGGGTAAGATGTTTTCAACAAATGCCTTATTCCTACATGGCGGTCGGTTAATAATAAATCAATTTTGCATTTATCGGTACCTATTAATTTATCAATTAATTGTTTACAAGCATTTTTTTCTAAATCTCCCGGCATCATTTTTTTTTTAATTAATTAAAAATCTACTATACAACCAGAATTAATATCCATAAAAGTGTAAGTACAATATTTGGCACAAAAACCAGGTGAATCGTACTGACCATCTCCAGCAATCCATAACTGTCCACTTTCCTTGATATAATTCATCTGTTCTGTTCTCTTTTTCTCCCATATTTTTTCGATAAGAGGGTAAGAATATTTATTCATAATTTTATCGTATGTTGTTCTACTAAACATTACAAGTTTTAAACTTGAACAAAATACTTTAAACGTAGCAAATAAAGTACCAGATAAAAGTATAGATGTAGCAATATGTACGTGACCCTTAGAAAATTGTTTATTAACAGGCTGTGAAAACCATTTTGATGAGTGGCCTTAGCTACATTCTGATCTTACGCATATTGTTGCACCAATTGCGTACCATTTTTTATTTATTATTTTACTTTTACAAATATTACAAATTGTAAACAGTGTTAGTAATGAATTAATAAATACTAAACAATATTTTATATCGGTATTTTCAACATTATCAAATCCTTCTGTGTAGTCTTCCTTTTCATTTTCACACTCAAAATCGGGATCATCATAAAAATCATTATCTGTAAATGACACGTCTTCTTCTACATCACTTATATTATCCTCCGTACAACTTAACTTTTCCTCATTTTTATTATGTTCATATGAATCAATATTTGATTTTTTAGCGATTAAACTCTCAATCATATCTTTTTTTCTTGATTTTTTATTCTTTCAGAACGGGTTTTTTTAGTTGTTGTATTACCATCGCTATTATTATCATTATTTATTACAAATATTGTTGGTACCGTACCTGATTTTAAGCGGGGTGCTCTTGATTTGTATTTGTCTCCTAATAATTTTTGTTTTAAAATGTCTGAGCCATCAAAATCTTGACTTTTAAAATTTTGAGAACATATCACAGAATTATTAGTTGGTTTAAAAAGTTTGCGCTTGCAAAAGTTAGTCTATTTATTAAAACGCACAGGTGAATTATCGCGATTAGGAAATCTATGCGTTCCTTTATTGTTACTACAGCCAAATACACTACAATACGGCATTATTTTCTTCGTATATTGAGTATTTGAGTATATTATATTATTGTAGTACACATACGGAACAAAAATAATATTACGCAACGCACTAGTGCACTACATACCGACTAGGCGAAAAGTGAATACTGACGAATTGGTTAAAATTGTTCGGTCAACAGTAAGTCTTGGGTATCATTTATAAGTATTTAGGAATAGTGTTATATTTATAATTTATAAATAATCAAAGTATTTATGGAAATCAAAAATATATATTTAATTGGCGATCAGCGATCGGCAGGCGACGAGAATATTATTTATACGTATTCTTCATACGGTTTGTTGCGACCGGCTGCCAGTGCCGCGCTGAGACGTCCGACGCAATGACGTCACAGGCATATTTGGGTTTTACCGTAACTCTGTAAATAATTTTTTTTTTCACATTCTGTTTTTATGATATTTTTTTTTATACCACTAACCTTTTCCCTGCCAAGCACATTTCAATTATTCACCACTGACAGGCCAAGATTTTTTTTTTTGGAAATTTTCACTTTTTTTTTATTCTATTTAATGAATTCCCTAAATTAATAATTATCAGCAAAAAAAAATTTAATTTATTAATTTCCTAATTAGTTGTAAGTATTTTTTAATTGACCAGCCAGGGTTTCTCAACATTTATCGTTAATCCGTTAATTAATAACGCATATATTATAAATTGCAAAAATTAAGTATTTATTAAAAAAAAAAAAAAAACTACATGTTTCAGAAAAAAAAATTATATGTAATTATATTACACTAGTCTATAATAAAATATTTTTTTTTTTTTTTTATTATTTATTTTTTATTTACAATCTGTTACATAAAATTGAACAATAAGTAAAATAGATAAGTGAATAGGAAGTGGCTTGAAGAAAGGACAGATTTAAGAAGCCTTCCAGTGAAGATACTTAGTCATAATCATAATAAAATATAAAAAAAAAAAAAAAATAGTAGTTAGTTATTATTTTTTTGTGTGGTATATATTAAAACAAGGTGCTGCGCATAAGCCCACATCACATTCTGTACACATGTATCCTAGTGTCAGTTCTCTTATTATTTTTCTTGCATAGTTGGCATCTTCTTTTGGCAAGCCTTCCAGATTGTGTTGCTGGAACTTCTGAGGGAAAATGCCTATTAATTAGTTTTGATGGTTGGTCCTTAGTCGGTGGTCTTGATTTTGGTAGACGATCGGTTTGATATTTTTCTATTATCTGCCTTATTAGTTCCATCTGAAACTGAGCTATTGGAATATGATTTCCAGTAACTGTCTTGTATAATGAGTAAGCATTTAATAATGATAAATCTATCAAATGAAAAAATATTTTTTTGTACCATTTTATTGTTTTTCTTACACACTCCACACTACTAAGTAACATATCAGTCTTATCCACAGATCCCATATTTTCATTGTATTCTTTTACACATTTCGGTTTCATGGTTATTTTACCATGTTTTTGAATAGGCAATTGTTCATCTCCATGTATCGTGGTAAGCATATGCACCTCTCTCCGGTCCATCCATTTTATTGTCAACATTTTTCCAGTATGTTTACTTTCAGTTTGACCGGGTTGAAATTTAATTTTTTTGAATGGTGGCATTCCACGACGATTACATCTTACAGTACCACAAGTATTGGTTTTTTTTTTATGCAAGTACATTGATAGTATTGGTGATGTATACCAGTTGTCAGTATATAGAGTATGACCTTTATTTAAATATTTTTTCATCAATGTTTTTACAACAGCACCTGATTGGCCTAAGTTAGGATTACATAAAACAAGACGTGTAGTTTTTCCAGTGTATATAATAAAATCTAAAATATAGTCTGTTTCTACATCACACAAAATAAAAAATTTTATTCCAAACCGATGACGTTTAGTTCTTATGAATTGCTTGAATGAAAGTCTCCCTTTCCATAACACCAAACTCTCATCTATAACAAGATTTTGAAATGGCACCATAGCAGATCTGAAATTATTCTTTATGTCTTGTAATACCATATCAATTTTGAATAAGCGGTCATTTGTGACTTGATTGTTATTATTACAAAAATGAATATAACGCAAAAGTAACTGAAACCGATTTCTACTCATAATTTTTCCAAAAATAGGAGAATAAAGTAGTGGATCTGTAGACCAATATTCTGAAATGTCAAGCTTTTTATTTCTAGCCATAAGCATTTGTACTGAAATAAATAAATATAATTCCTCTGATGTAGTGTCATACCAACTTGCATTGCGACATGACATAATATGTGATTCGGTGTTTTGCCTATAGTATTCATTTGTTTCATATGCAACTTTGCCCAATAAAAATGGAGTTACGAGAGCTTCAAAAAAATCTAAAATAGTAGAGTTACTGTTCAATTCAAACTCTTTTTGAATACCACTTTTACTTGGACAAAACTGGTGAACCTTAGGTTGAAATGGTGTACCAGATTTCCATTTGAAATTTGGAGTAAACAGACCTTTGTTATTTTTTTGAGATACAATTACTTTTGGTTGAAGTGGTGGAATTGAAACTTCAGTTTCTTCTTCGGTATCAGTTTGTTCATTATCTGAAATAGTTTTATACTCTACATCATTTTGATGGAATACAGTGTATTTGTGAACATCACCTTGGGCAGTTCCAATATCTTGTTTTGAAGCTATTTCTTCTTCATCAGATTCATCAAAACCAACTTTATAAATAAATAAACAAATTACTGCATATATAAACATGGTATACCTTGTACGATTTGTTATCATGAACTTTTGTATAGTAATTATTCATAATGGTATACAAAATAGGTAATACAATACATAAGTATAACACACAAATAATGAAATACATAAGTTTATAGGTATATATTTTATATAATACACACTATATAACTATTTAATATTAATAATAATTACCGAAAAAATCACTAATAAATTCGTCGTCCGACTCCTCGTTTGCGATGATTTCATCTAAACTTGCCAATATACTTTCATCAATTATAATATGTGACATGATGGTAGTCAGGTATAATAATAAAGAAAAACAAATACACAAGTATAAAAAATAATATAAACGTAGTCACTCAGGTGTACAGTAAATATCAAATTCGTGAATACGTGATGAACATTTAACGATCGAAACATTCAAAACATCAAACATTGATATCAAATTATCAAAACATTACAACTGATAACAGCATTTTGGTAACCATGGGATATTTCAAAATATTAAAATGAATGTAACTTCTTTGGTAAGAATAGTACCATGTTTTTTTTACGTAGTTTAATTCGTCTTTGAAAATACTACAAATAAGCAGTTATCATTTTTTCTATCAGATTATCTGATAACAATATAAACAAGTGAACGCACATATGCGTCAATGGCCTATCAATGGCAGTGAAAGGGCTAAGTATGAAAACCAAACATAAATTTTTTTTTTTTTGGGTTGTGTATGCCTTTAAGTAATATGTACATGTGACATTTGTGAGATTAAACATAATTTTTATATAGGGCTTAGTACCTTAGTATATTTTTAGGTACCTACAAATATTTTATTAAAAAGTTAAAACTGTTTTTGCATCTTGTTATACTTATTATATGACAGATATAAATAATAATATTTTTTAAACATGCAATAAAATAAAAGTATTCTGTGCCAAATAAATTTATTTGTATGCAATTATTGTATTAAACTGATTTTTTTAATTATAGGCACAAATATTACAGTTTACTGGTGGTATGTGTTTGCAACAATTTGTGACACGTGTGATGGACACATTATTTTCTGGATCAATTTTTGTTGCTTTAAACTTCAGTGGTAGAAAGAAGAAACGAGGTGATCCAGACAAACTCGGCTTTTCAAAGCTAATGCTATATCGTTTAATATTCCAAGGTAATTTTCTTCATTTTTCTTTGTTCAGTGCTATTTAGTAGCACTGGTAATAATACATATTGTTAAAATATGATATTTATTTACAGATGTATGTTTTAAGAAATTTCCACATTCAAACCAAGACAAAATTGACATTCATTTGAAAAGTTGGATAAGGCATTCAAAAGAAAGATTTGAACGAGTAAATAACATTGTGATGCCTGCAATTCAATCACAAATTGATAATTGAAAAAGTATAAATTTATAATATAGTTAAAGTAGATTTGAGTTGGTTTTTATTTTTAATGTATTTTATTCTTACCTAGAACATACCTTATTACATCCATTACTTTATTTAAGCAAACTATCCACCATTTGGGTGGCAAAGAGTAACAGTAGTATCCAGATTCTAATACCAAAATCAATTTTCTCAAAAACAGATTTTTCGTAAAAATGCCCGTTTTCCTTAATTTTTTTTTTGTTTTTCACGGCGCTTTTGAAAACTATTGAAAAAATTTTACTTTTGACCCCCCAAAGTACCATCTACATTCACTTTCCTATCAGAAAAGGTACTGTTGAAGAAAATCCAAGCACTTTTACTGTCCTAAAAGGTGATGACAGACACAAAAAAAAATTAAAAAAAAAAAAAAAAACATCATTGTAAAATCAATACATTCATCGTTCCACTCAGAATCTAAAATACGTATCGGTGGAATTTACATTTTTTTTACCTGAAAAAAAAATGCATCGGTGGAATTCACATGTTATAAATCCATCCCTAAAATAGACCAGTGGCGTCATTTCAGTTTTCAATAAGGGGGGCAAAGGTTTTGACCGGCCCGAATGGGTAAAAAAAAACTGCTCGCCTCGATCGCAACCACATATTAACTGCTTACATTTTTTTATGGTACCCTTTTTATCAACTAGGTAACATCATTTTTAAATAAAAGGTAGCAGATATTTTAGAAAACAATTGTATACCTATATCAGTTAAAAGTCTACAAACTATTATATGGCAATATTTATATTGAAAAACAATAATATTAGTAGTTTATTATAGGATATCTTCTTTTTTTTTATTTTTGAAAATATGTATCAACTGCATTATCTATAAATCAATTTTACCCGATTCATCACTTATAGCCTATACTCTATTACTCTTATATTGGTATACGATATATTTACAAATTAATATTATCTTAAATAATAATAGGTACCTATATATTTTTTTTTATTGCTTGCTTTCTGGCGCAGCCGCTCAAGTTTTGTCTGTTTATTAAACACACCAGAAATTATTTTCGATTCTTGAGCAGTTTACGGTAATTTTATATTTTTAGCCACACCACCTATTTATTTTTTTTAAGTCATATTTTGCCCAAATTAAAAAATTAATGTAAACACGCGTCACGAAAAAAATAAATTTCAGCTAAAGTAACACAATAGGTACCTA
>NC_042493.1:37795266-37801908 GCF_005508785.2 Acyrthosiphon pisum | reverse complement strand
ATCGCCCGGTACATACAACATACATTATATTATAGTACCTAACTATGCCTATTATAATGTGTGCATAGATTTATTATTATGTATAATATAGTATATGCGTGTACGTAATAATGTTGTCAGACATCATTTAACATAGGTACCTATAAGTTCTGTGCATAGCAAACTAGAAGATTCTAGACTTCATGGCTTTAACTGCCTATAACTTATAAGTTATAAGTTTATAAATTATAATGGTAAATAACCTTGGTTCTGTTATATCTAGTGCTTTAAAGTTGTAAAAGTTGCACATTATTCTATATGCTCTCAGTGTATAGCAGACCAAGCTAGACCTACAATGGTGAGTTTAAAAAGTAAATAAATAATTATTAAATTTTAAAAGTGCTAAATGTTGTCAACATTTTAACTTTAAATGCTTGTAAAAAAATTGTGCATGTGCATTTTTAATATTAATTTTCAACTGCTATTGTAACAATATATCAGGAGCCTTGCATTAAATTTTCACGCTTTTTACCCGACAAATACAATTTTATTGATATTCATAGAAAAGAAAAACTAAAAAATTAAAATTTGAAATGGTCCGTAAAAAGCTCAAAAAGAGTCAAATTATTTTCAAAATTGTATGGTTAAAGTTGACACTCAGCAGCTTTATGGAACATTTGGACTTTAAGAATGAAAAAAAAAAACTAAAAAAATAAGTGTAGTTACTAATTGTTTTTAACAAGTTAGATAAGATTATTTTCATACATTCAATTATTCAACTAGTTAAGTTATAAAGTTACTTAAAAATATAGTAATGAAATAAATAAATAAAAAGTAACTTTCTAACTTAGGTGACTGTGTGCGCCGTGCCGCTCTTACTTTAACAATCGCGGTTAGCGACAACGACTTGTGCAAATCTGTGGAAGGGGTGCTAACTCACACTATATTACGTTGTACACAGTGGCGTAGACAGGGGGGGGGGGTTTGGGTTTTTAACCCCCAATCCCCATTGCCTTCCCACATCTAATAAATTTATTATTTATATTATTGACTATTATATATTTTATTAATTCTAGTACCTACTATCTATAAAAATATATGACACAAGACGTTTCTGATAAGAAACCTGATTGATAATAATTATAATAATAATAAATAATAATAATAATATTATATTTTATTAGATATTATTTATGGTTGTGAATTATGACAATATTTGATAAAACTGTTTGCTTATAATTTATATCATGATATTCAAAAGTAAGACCATTATTATCTATTATTTTTGGTTGTGTGATACTGTGATAAATTAAAATCTGCAAATTTGTAATAACGAATTTACGAATATAATAAAATAAAAAAAAAATTCTAATTTGTCAATTTAATTCATATTTGATATTACACATTCAACTTTTGCCATTATGGATAAATTTCTAATAATAAGAAAAACAAGTGCAGCAGTATCTCAATCATCATCAAAAATTGATGTGGTGAGTTAAGTAATACTTAATTCTATTATTTGTACAACAAATAATATAGTCCATACAGGAAAGTAACATAAAATTATGTAAAGTATGTCGATTATTATATTTTAGATTAACACTGATAAAGACAAACACAAACGTATAAGATAAAACGCAGAAAGTGAATTTAAAAGTATATTTGTTGAAGTTAAAACTAAATGTGATGCATTAAATATTGAAATTTCGTTGCCTCGTAGGATAAATGTTCAAAAAAATCGTTGCAATGTACAAGAGAATTCTCCTGAAGATTACTTTAGGATTTCTCTATTTATTCCATTTATTGATAGTTTTATAAATTAACTAAATGAGCGATTTTTATTTCATAAAACTATGCTTAAAAATTTTACATGTCTTCTACCTTCCTCAAATGGCAAATTTGATGAAAATAATATAAAACAACTTATCGAAATGTACCAAGATGATTTGGATTGCGGTAAATTAGCTGCAATCGGAGAAATAAAAACATGGCAACAAAAATTTTTACAGACACAAGTTTTTCCAAAAAATGCCCTTGACGCTCTTCAAGAATGTAATGAAACAATTTTCCCATCAACTTTTAAATTGCTTCAAATCTTAGCAACCCTTCCAGTTACTACTGCCAGTAGTGAAAGGTCTTTTTCTACATTGAAACGACTGAAGACTTATTTGCGGAACACGACTTGCGAAAATAGATTAAATGGTTTGGCACTTTTGAATATTTATAGAGAAATAATATTACAGCCGGAAGACGTTTTGAATAAATTAGCCATAAAAACAAGAAGAATACGTTTGATGGAGATAAATAGTAAATTTTATACCTAGTTAGGTATGTTCATAATAATATTAGGATTTGATTTGTTATATATAATTGTATAACCTGTACAAATAAAAATGTATTAATTTTCATATTATGGTGTTTATAATATATTATAATTATAAAATATTGTACATTCACATTTCACAAGTTCACAACTGAACTTTGTTTTTGAATAGTTCAATTGGGCAAAAAATATAACGAAAACTGTAAAAAACTAAGTTTAATTTTTACTTAAACCCCCCCCCCTTGAAAAATCCTGGCTACGCCACTGCTTGTACAAGTATTGTTGATTCGGTTAATACAAAATGACGTGATATATATTTTTTATAATAATGCTAAAGGTACATACAATCATGAATATAAATAAATGTAGGCGTCGTGGGCCGGTGACCACGCACTACAATATCAATAATAATAATAAATGCTAAATAATGACAATAATTATAATAAATCTGAACAATACTTCAAAGTAGGTATAATATGACCTGATCGACACCTCCGACGTTGGTCACTGGTCAGCAGGTGGTCCTCACTGGAAATGCGACAGCGTCTTGAGGTATAATAATTATATAATTTGGTAGTGGGCCGCTACACTGATCCGTCAAACCCCGACTGTCTCAAGGTTTACGACGGTCTTAACGTGCACAAAAAAAATAATAATAAGTAATAATAAATACACTGCACCAATGTCGACTCACCACGCGGTTGAACACAGCCACACGATGCGACGCGAACCGGCGGTTCCGCCAAGTTCAAGCGTAGGCAACAGACAAAAAAACAAGTGGAGGGGGAACGACTCGTCGCGAATATTCCGCGCCGATCACGAGACTTGTAAGGCTGGGGCTATACACGGCGATATTCGCTGCGAAATTCGTCGGGTGGATTTCGCGGCGAATATCGTTCTGTCTGGCTATACACAGCGATTCCGCGTGACGAATTCGTTCAATATTTTCGCCGCGATTTTCCAAATATATGTTACCATATTTTTGACATAGGTAGTACAATATAATATAGGCTTCGAAACAATTCCAAAGTTATTAATATAGTTCTATAATTAAAATTCTATAAAATTCTGTACCCATCTTGTGGAGGAGTTCTCGAACATTCACATTGCATAAGCAAGCACGTGCAGTACCTACTGAGTCTTCAGTTACTTTTGTTGTGGCTCTAGTAGAGCCACCAATTAAATCATCGAAAATATGTCGTCTAATGAATTGAGTACAGCTGAACTAATAGGTATTGCTATAGCATTGGAAGAAGATGAAAAAAAAAACTACTAAAAGAAAATACGCTGTACATCCACTCAACGGGGAGAGAAAAAGAAAAGGCCAATTTCAACAAATTTACGGTGATTTACGTAAATACCCTGAAAAGTTTTTTTCTTTCTATCGGATGTCTCCGCAAACATTATTTTGATGAAATGTTGAATCTCGTCAAACCAAACTTAACAAAGTTAAATAATATAAAAAATGATACGATAACACCGGAAGAACGTTTGACAATAACTTTAAAGTGAGTAGTTAGGTTAGATTAGTAGTTACCTTTTTTTGTTATATACTATATTTTAAGTAGATAGTTAATTTACTTTATTAATAATAATAAAAAAATAAAAATAATTTCTCACCTTGCGTGATCTGTTATCAACAAATTATGATTATCACAACAGAAATATAAAATAATAACAACTACCTAATAAATATTACATCTTGTAATAAAAATAGTGTATATCGTATTATAATTAATGGTTTATTCAAGATTATAATTGGTATTGTGGTCATTTTTCGTTGTAGACGGCGATGAAATATTTAAACAATTTGCTTGTAGATTTTGACTTGATATATCTAGCTGTGGTGGCGGAATAGCGTTGTGATATTGATACGGTAAAGAGTATAATTCATTTGGAACTTGATAATATGGTATTTGTGATTGTAGAATGATGGAGGGTGATAGATAAGTGGTTTGAGGTTGACTAGCCGGTGTCAAATATTTTTTCATACATTCCGTGACTTCAATTCGAAATTTAAAATTGTTTTCGGTGCTCATCTTTCTCATTGATGGCAATAAGGAAAGTAAAAAATGTTTGTTCTCGTCAAATTCTTCTGGTTTCGTTTGATATCGTCTTTTTTCAATTGCACTCAATAAATTTTCTTGAAAAGTTGAAAGTTTTTGTTTATTTTGTTTTGGAGTTACTTTAGTAGCCCTTGTTGGTAATGTTTCTTCGCATTCTGTAGAACCAGGGGAATCAATAACATTGATGTCCTCAATTTCATTTTCATTTTCATGAACAATGTTTCCTTCGGTACTGCAAATAATAATTACTAAGTAAAAAAAAAATAAAAAATAAAAAATAATTTATTTTTTATTAAATTATTAAATATCGAAAATACATAGATAGTTACAATAAGTTTTGTTTAAAGATATTTGAAGTTCAAATTTTGACAAAATTGGATAACTAAACGAAAAATAATGGTTTTATTGATTTTATTGTAATTCAAAAAATATTATTTAAAATATTATTCGTGCCTTTATAAACTTGTAACTTTTTGCAAATATACGTATTTTATTATTTTGCATCACAATTATTATTATTATGAAATTTACGTGGAACCTTCTTTTAAATTTTCAATCCTTAGGTAAGTATAAAAGTTGAACATTTTATACATTAATAAAAATATTTCACACAAACATTTTTTACTAAATAATTTTTAAATTATAACAATACATCAGAAAAGAAGCCTTGTATTACATTTTGACGCTTTTTGGCCCAACATATAAAATTGTATTAATATTTATAGAATAAAAAACTAAACAAATTTAAATTTGAAATTGTCCGTAAACAGTTCAAAACAAATCAATATTTTTGAAAATTTTATCGTGTATATAAATTGCTAATATGAACAATAAGTGAAAATTTCATGTATTTCAATTCTCTTATAAATGTATCACGTAGATTTTTCCACCTCTTCATGATTTCTTTCACTATTTATTAAAAACTCTATCTTATTTATTATACCATTATTTATGCCTTACAGAGAATACAGAATTATAGGTACCTAGTACATTTTAAAATTATTATAGAACAAATAATTAATTGGATATATTTAGATTAAATTAAGATATAAAAAAGGTAGCTTGTTTTACTATTAGTATCACGGATGGTTGATTCATTTTTTCCCGAAAACATTGCATACTTTATATAAATTAATATTTAATTATTATAATAATAGGCTATATTTTTATCATATTATATTATTGTGATTAATTTTTAAGTCAATATCACCCCTTACCGTAGAACAGTGTATGGTATAAATAGGCAATAGCTTAAAATGAATCTAAATATTTTGAACATTTCAAATGGAATAATTATATAGCTCAAAAAAGTAAAAATATTTTGAAAATGTAATGTACCTATTTAAAATGCTAATAGATTTTCGGTGACAATTTAAAGTATTCGTTTTTAAATTACATCAAAATAAAAAAATCATGAGAAATTTTGTCACGTTTACCTACAAACACCTAAAAACATTGTTAAATCACTCATTTTAGAATCTAAAATATGTATTTCATGAATTTGATTTATTATGGCTATTTATTTATAAAAAAATGAAAATTTTTGGTCGATATTGCTTTTCAGATACTTAGCGACGGGTGCCACATTTAATCAGTTACATTTAGATTTTTTAATTGGAAAAAGCACTGTTCGAGTTATAATTAAAGAGACTCTTGCAGCTTTGTGGGAAAAATTACAGCCTTTGGAAATGCCAGAACCTACTAAAGAATTATGGATAAAAATAGCAGAAGGATTTTATAAAAACGCAAACTTCCCCAATTGTCTTGTCGCAGTTGACGGGAAACATATCCGAATAATAAACCCAGCAAAGAGTGGATCAAACTATTACAATTACAAACACTTCTTTTCAATTGTTTTAATGGCTTTGGTAGATTCAAATTATTGTTTTCTTTCAATAGACGTTGGTGCTTTTGGTAGAGAAGGAGATACTAACATATTTAAGAAGTCACCTTTAGGGAAAAAATTATATGATCGACAATTGGATATATCGTGTGGAAAAAAGTTACCAAATGATAATGGTGGTAAAGAATAACCATTTGTTATCGTTGGAGACGAGGCATTTGCGTTACATGAAAATTTGTTAAGACCTTACCCGAGAAAAAATTTGGATATAAGAAAAAGAGTTTTTAATTTTAGACTCACCCGGGCAAGACGCTATGTTGAGTGTACTTTTGGGATTTTAGCAAACAAGTGGAGAGTTTTTGATACACCCATTTTAATAGAGCCGGATTTTGCTACATTGATTGTAAAAACAGCATGTGTGTTACATAATT
>NC_042493.1:37792982-37795216 GCF_005508785.2 Acyrthosiphon pisum | reverse complement strand
TACAGAGAATACAGAATTATAGGTACTAGTACATTTAAAATTATTATAGAACAAATAATTAATTGGATATATTTAGATTAAATTAAGATATAAAAAAGGTAGCTTGTTTTACTATTAGTATCACGGATGGTTGATTCATTTTTTCCCGAAAACATTGCATACTTTATATAAATTAATATTTAATTATTATAATAATAGGCTATATTTTTATCATATTATATTATTGTGATTAATTTTTAAGTCAATATCACCCCTTACCGTAGAACAGTGTATGGTATAAATAGGCAATAGCTTAAAATGAATCTAAATATTTTGAACATTTCAAATGGAATAATTATATAGCTCAAAAAAGTAAAAATATTTTGAAAATGTAATGTACCTATTTAAAATGCTAATAGATTTTCGGTGACAATTTAAAGTATTCGTTTTTAAATTACATCAAAATAAAAAAATCATGAGAAATTTTGTCACGTTTACCTACAAACACCTAAAAACATTGTTAAATCACTCATTTTAGAATCTAAAATATGTATTTCATGAATTTGATTTATTATGGCTATTTATTTATAAAAAATGAAAATTTTTGGTCGATATTGCTTTTCAGATACTTAGCTATGGGTGCCACATTTAATCAGTTACATTTAGATTTTTTAATTGGAAAAAGCATTGTTCGAATTATAATTAAAGATACTCTTGCAGCTTTGTGGGAAAAATTACAGCCTTTGGATATGCCAGAACCTACTAAAGAATTATGGATAAAAACAGCAGAAGGATTTTATAAAAACCCAAATTACAAATGGTAATAGATTTAAAAACTTTATTTATTAATTATTATTATTATTATTATCATCTAATAATGGTAAAAATTGAAAAATTAAGAAAATACCGTAAGACATGGGAACAAGACAGTTGGGCAAAAGGTGTGTATTATTATTATTATATTAGGCAGAGCAAATTAATGAATATTAATATTATCAATATATACTTCCTTTAGGTTGGTTAACAGAAGCTGATCCTAATCCTAATACTTTAGTTGAAGCATACTGCAAAGTTTGCTGTTCTTATTTAAGAGCTCATTTGACCGACTTGAAAAGACGTGCAGTCACCAAAACTCACCGTGAAAAAATGGCCAGATTAAATCCTGTAAGAAATCAGCAATCTGTTTTAAGTAATATTGTTATTACTAATAAACAAAAAACAATTGATTTAAAGTTAGCTGTTTATGTAGCTACTCACACTGCAATTAAAAGTATAGATCATTTGTGTGAAATACTTAAAATAATTGGAAAAGGTACAACTCTTGGTAATTTAAAACTTCATAAAACAAAATGTTCATCGTTAATCAAATATGTCATTGCTCCATCTTTAATTGAAGAACTCGTCCAAGATATCGGTACCAGTTATTTTTCTCTGATTGTTGACGAATCGACTGATGTTTCAGTTTTCAAATACCTATGCATATGTATTAAATATTTTAGTGTGAAAAGTGAATCTATAAATTTACAGTTTTTAGGTATTATTGAAGTTGTTAGTTGTACAGCTGAATCACTTTATAATTATATTTGTAAATTCATGGATGAAATACATTTAGATTTAGGAAATGTAATTGGTATAGGTACTGATGGGGCAAATAATTTGTGTGGAAAATTCAATTCTCTTTTTACTCGTTTAAAACAAAAAAAGCCCAAACTTACAGATTGTTAGATGTATTTGCCACTCCTTAAATAATGCCGTATCTAAAGCATCTGAAGAATTTCCATGTACAATTGACTATCTCTGTAGAGAAGTCTATAATTGGTTCCACATAAGCACTACAAGAAGAGACGAGTATAAAAAAGTATTTGACCTTTTAAATTGTGGTGAAAATAAACAATTTCATCAGTTTCACCAATTATCTAGTACACGGTGGCTAGCAAGGTATTTTGTAGTGAATACAATTCTCGAACACTGGTTAGAACTCAAAACACACTTTAATATAGTAATAAAAAAAGAAAAATGCTATACCGCTAGAACTCTGAATGAAATGTTACAAGATAATAATAATTACCTATACTTAATAATCATAAAGCCCATATTACAAGAGTTAAATTGTTTAAATTTAACATTTCAAAAAAATTTTGTAGATCTAGGTAGATCATATGACGATATTTGCAGTTTATTTATTTTTTTGGCCAAAAAAATCATGCAAAGAGCAGTAGTTTCAACATAGGCGCAACTAGGGGGGTGGCTTGGGG
>NC_042493.1:37791054-37792932 GCF_005508785.2 Acyrthosiphon pisum | reverse complement strand
AAAAATTTTTTGAAAAAATATTCACTTGTCTTTACTTTTTAATCTTTAACTTTAAAAATATTTTAATTTGAGATCAGAAATTTTGAATTTTCTAATTTTTATATAAATAATAATTTTGATTTAAAATTTAAATATTAAGAATAATTACTATCTAAATAGTTAATAATCAATAATCAATAATAATTAATTATCTTAGATATTTTTAACTTTTAAGTGCATTTCTGTATTGCGTGTTAATATTATAACTTAAAAGTTAAAAGTTACAAGTTATAAGAATATAATATAAAAAATAAATATATTATCAAAAACGTTATTTGGAAACAATTGGAAAATAACGTTTTTAAAAACAATATGGAAAAATAACGTTTTTAAAAACGTTAAACAAAAACAATAAAGAAAAATAACGTTTTTAAAAACGTAATAATCAAAAACGTTTAAAAACGTTAAACAAAAACAATATTTTTTAAATTAATAAACAAAAACGAAGACGAAAAAATTAAAAACGTTTTCCATCCCTGCTTCAAATATACAAATCAAAATAAAAAACGCACTGATTGGCTTAACATAAGAAGTCCAGTTGTCGCTCGTTGAACCTAACCTTTTCTGATAGGAAAGTGAATCTAGTTGACTTTGGGGGGTGAAAAGTAAAAATTTCACAGTAGATTTCAAATGCAACATGAAAAACAAAAGAAAAATTAAGGAAAAACGGGAATTTTTACGCAAAATCTGTTTTCGAGAAAATTGATTTTGGTTTTTGGTGTAACTTTAAAACAAATAACCGTAGATGCATGAAATTTTCACTGGTTGTTTGTATTTCCATTTTCTATACATGATTAAATTTTCAAAATATTTTGATTTGTTTTGAACTGTTTAGGAACGTTTTCAGTTTCCAATATTATTCGTTTTTTTTTCTATGAATGTCAATAAAACTTTATTTGTTGAGTAAAAATACTTGAAAATTTAATACAAGACTCCTACTATATTGTTACAATGACATTTAAAAAATATTAAAAATCCTTAGTCACAGTTTTATTTTTTGGTGTGACTTCTCAACCTAATTTATAAATTCCGTTTTTTTTTTTTGCTATATCACTTTAGATTCTGAGTGGTGTGAAAGAATGTATCGATTTTAAAATGATATGTTTGTTTTTCAATGAATGTCAATAAAATTATATTTGTTAGATGAAAAAGCTTGAATCCTTAGTCACAGTTTTTATTTATAAGCATTTTAAGTTAAAATCTTGACAAAATACAGAAACATCACGAAAATTTGCAAATTATTTTGAGTTGAGAATTCATAAAAATTTTTCTTTTTAAATCTAAGATTTGAAAATGTAATACAAGATTCCTCATAAATTTGTCTACCTTTATTAAAAAAAAAATGTCTACAAGCAAATCAAATTTAATTTTTATGAGCGTTAAAAATTCATATTTTTGCAATACTTATTGGATATTCACTTGATTTCTTATTTTATTGTAATTAAAAAACGATAGATACTTGACAATTTCACTGAATGTTTATTATATAAGCATTTTTTATACTCGATAAAATTTTGAAAATAATTTGACTTTTTTTGATCTGTTTACGGACATTTTAAGTTTTAAATTTGCTTAGTTTTTTTTTCTATAAATATCAATAAAATTTATTTGCTGTGTAAAAAAGCGTGAAAATTTAATTCAAGGCTCTCAACATTTGATATTCGCTCGATTTCTCATGTGACGATTTTCTTATTTAAATTGTAATTAAAAAATGAATGACTGTAGATATTTGAAAATTTCACTGAATGTTAATATTTTAATTTTTTATACAACATAGAATTTTGAAAATATTTTGACTTTTTTTGAGCTGTTTACGGACATTCTCAGTTTTAATTTGTT
>NC_042493.1:37789561-37791004 GCF_005508785.2 Acyrthosiphon pisum | reverse complement strand
AAAAATAATAAATTAAAAAAATGATTTTGTTCTGTGTTTAGATTCATCTAGAAAATGTACTCAAGTGGCCAGATGTATTGCAAGGAGTACTATTTGCTTACCGAACTGTGTCTCATACTTCTACAAAATATTCACCATTTTATGTTCTATATCTAAGAGAAGCTGAGCTTCCAGTAGATATACAACCTAACTTAGAAGAAGATAGTGTGTATGATAATGTTTTTATAGGAGATTTTGATGAAGAACAATTTGAAGAAACATTGAAATGCATGCTATCAATATGAGAGGTATACACTTTAATGCTTAAAAACTAATATTTTAAGGTGTAGGTTATAGATACTATAGTTACACAGTTAAAATAAGTTTATAACTATTGTAAATCTATATGTCTCATCCACATAGTGAAATCATTTATTTCATGAACTTTGACGAAAATACATTATATGGACATTCATTTCATGAAATAGACAATACTTATATTATATACTTTGTGTAATTATTATAAAAAAAAATTTTTCGTTATTCAGCAATAAGTTGTATTATATTATCGCAGATACGAGTTACTATTGTGTTTGATATTAGCTTTGCTTGTGTAGGGGGACGGGGCATGGTGGGGGGCGTGCGCATAGCAGCTGCGACTCTCCTCTCCCGCTCGCTCCTTCTTTCTCGCTCTCTCTGCGTGCACGCGCTTCAGCATCTGTGCGCACGCAGGCAGCCCCACGCACAGATTCTTTTTCGTCTCATTTTCTCCAACTCTGTGTATACGATGTCAGGGCCGGCGAGAACTTTGGTGGGCCCCAGGGCTAATTATTTCCGGGCCCCGTCACTTATATATACTTATTTTACTGAGATTTATATAGCTGTATAGCATTTTAATACAGTAGCGATACTTAATATTTAAGTTGGATGAATTGTAAATAAAAAAAAATAATATTTGGTATATAAAATTGAAGAAAATAATGTTAACAACTATTTAACAGTTATTAATGAATAATTAACTAGTTAAAGTGTTCCCATAATATGATCGAACATATTATTATCTGATACAGCCAGTCGTTATCGGTCGACGGTCGTATTTAGGAATTTACGACTATACCTATTATATATATTAACCATATTATTAATAGCACACACTATATAAAAACCAACTACGCGATTATACCGATCGAACCCGCATTGAATGCGCGTTTGTTTTGTTATCTATGTGCGTTATGTGTTGCGTATTGTGTACAATATAGTAGGTATATATTATAGATAGTTGTTTAATTTTTAGCAAACGGACGATTATGGCCTGGGTCTACAGGGTCGTGCGGCTATGCCTAAATACGCCTCTGACAACAGGCCCCCCCGGAGGTCCGGGCCCCGGGGCTCTAGCCCATACTGCCCCACGCTCTCGCCGGCCCTGCGTGCTGTATATAGGTTAACTACGTATCGCCGGATACC
>NC_042493.1:37788767-37789461 GCF_005508785.2 Acyrthosiphon pisum | reverse complement strand
TTATAGCCTATACTCTATTACTCTTATATTGGTATACGATATATTTACAAATTAATATTATCTTAAATAATAATAGGTACCTATATATTTTTTTTTATTGCTTGCTTTCTGGCGCAGCCGCTCAAGTTTTGTCTGTTTATTAAACACACCAGAAATTATTTTCGATTCTTGAGCAGTTTACGGTAATTTTATATTTTTAGCCACACCACCTATTTATTTTTTTTAAGTCATATTTTGCCCAAATTAAAAAATTAATGTAAACACGCGTCACGAAAAAAATAAATTTCAGCTAAAGTAACACAATAGGTACCTACACAGAATAGTTGAATCATACACGACTGTCGCAGTTAACTGAAGTCCGTGATCAATGATAGTTATTAATAAGAGTGCCAATCGGTTGTTGTTTTTAGAATTTTGTATTAGTTTAAGATTTTAGAAATTAAACTATACTAGATTATGATACTAATTTATTATTATTGTTGTCCATACAACATAAACATACATACATAAATACATACCCAAACATACAATGTGTATGTAGGTACGTCACCGCATACGTCTAAATATAAATATATTCCAACTATCAATTAGTAAAAATATATCATTGTTGACAATAATTTCTTAGTATATATAGTATAATATTTTTTGAATAATATTATAAAATAGGCATGTTTTTGCGCTTATAAATATAATA
>NC_042493.1:37779449-37785172 GCF_005508785.2 Acyrthosiphon pisum | reverse complement strand
CTTTAAAATTTAAGAATGGTTATAGTAATTATAAAATTGAAATATGGTACTTGGGGGTGTGGGGGCGTAGCCCCCACGGGTCTGTTTCATCTACATAATTTTAGCACCCCCCGTGTTTGGCCTCTAGTTGCGCCTATGAGTTTCAAAAGGGTTTCAAAGTATATATGATAACATTAATAAGTCTGTATGTTACTTAAATATAAATAATTGTGATTTTGGGATTGGATATAATCAAGCAATACTCAACATTAATTTGTCTCCAGAAAACAAAATATATATAGAAACAAGGGCATTTAATTTTATTAAGGAGTTGTTGCAAGAAATAAAAAAAAGATTGCCTGATAATTTAGAATTTTTTAAAAAATTTAAATTATTCTCACCTGCACAATGCTTGAATCAAATAATACACCCTTTAGTGATTTGCCGTTCATTAATATATTTCTAAATCAAACTGATTTTATTTTGGTGGGAACGCAGTGGGATAAATTAAATAACTGTTACCTGGAAAATGTACCTTAATGAAAAGGAGTTACACGATAGTCACCAATTTTAGCCTAAAGTGTACAATTATCAAGATGCTGGAGGTAATTATGTGTTTAGAGAATTAGCAGGATTTGTTCTTAAAATCCTTTCCTTACCATCAAGTAATGCCGTTGTAGAAAGGGTCTTTTCTATTATGAATACTGTTAGAACTAAAGCTAGAAATAGGATAAATACTAAAATGTTAGATGCTTTATTAAGAATTAAATGTACATTCATTTCTAAAACAAATGTTGCACTACATTTTCCCCATCTAAATTGATGTATGATAAATTTAATTCTGAAATAATGTACAAATGTGTAAATAATGTAAATACTGTGAATAATGTGATAAATGAAGAATTGTTGACCGATGAATTAGTTGATATTGTAAATGAAATAAGTTTACCAGATTTTTATGACTAACAATATTACTTAATCTAAATTATTGGACTATTATACTATTGTATTTTATATAATATATAGAAAAATTAAATAAATACCTAGTTTGTCAATATTATGTTGTTGGTTATTACTTGGTAGGTTGTACCTTGTACTACAACCGTTGTAAGTACATCGTATTCGACATTCGTATATAGAAAATAAATGTATGTACATATACATATACAATATGGAATTAAAAAAAAAAACAGTTTCCATGAATATAAATAAGTAACTTATAGGTGGGTTTAACTCACGATTTAAGAGAATAAAATAAATGCAATATATTTTTTTAGAAGATAGAGTATAAACGTATAATTGCCTAACTGACATTTACATATTCTAAATTTTGGCGATAGATGGCGTTAATAAACATTTTTTATTTATGGCGATAAATGTCGTTTTTATCAGAGAAGTTTGGCGTGTGACTAGTTTATAAGTCTGGCAACACTGCTGCGAACACACAAAAACACGCGTGGTTAGGTTAGGTTATTAAGGCAATGGGAAGCGGTTCACGATCTCTTACCTGTCCTTTTGTAATTCCAGTTCTCCGCCGAGCACGATCAGTGCGGGCTCCCGTTCGCCAGTTTTGAGTGTTGAGACGGTAACCACCGTCTTGCCGTCTTCCTTCCTCCTCGAGGCCCACTCAGTGCACAGCATGTTGGAGACCACGCCACTGCGGTGCTTGGAGACCCAAAGCACCTGAACGGCGAGGCCACAAGTCGCAACTCTCCACCATTTGTTGACCTGGAACAAAAAATACAAGGGTTAGCGTACAGTGGGTGAGCGGTTTACTGCGAGGCCTGACTCATCATCCTCTGCATTGCCGATGAACCCGCTTCAGAGGACACGCTGATGGTCGGTTCTGTGCCAAACTGATCTTCCAGCGGACTCAAGTTCTCAGGCACTTGCGTTCTGACCAGCTGCATGACCGAGTTCACCTCTGAGAACTCTGGGAGAGTGACGGCTTCTTGCGTCTTTCGCAAGGACAACTCCTGTGGTTGTTTCTTAAATTTATGTTTATACAGCAGGCTCAACTTCGTTTTCAATAGTTTCACCTCATTTATGCAGTGTAGACGAACAAACATACAATTTTTATATAATCTATGCAATAAATTAGTATAGATAATGTTTATTTGTTTATAACAAAGTACCTACATAATGACAAAAAATATTATAATGAAAAACAAAATTAAAATTATGACCAAATACGAAATCTTCTATTTCTGCCATTCGTCTCCCATGGTCTACTTCCAACATGGCCATGACATCTGGATCCATTTCTTCTGGAATTATGAAATCTTGTTCATTGCCTATAATGTCGAAATATTATATTATAGTATTATATACTTATATATATAATTCATTAAGTTTTAAAATAATTAATTTACACTGGTATTCTTCATGAATGTGTAGTTCCTCATTTTCATCTCCAGAATTGTTACTCAGGACATTAGCCCTCCTCCTCCTAAATGGAAACACGCTGTCATCGGAATCTTCATCATTCAATTGAGCTGAAATAATTATAATTAAATATTTATATAAATATATCAGTGGAGATGAACTATTTCTTGAAATCGAGATTCTGTGATACGTACCATCCTCAGATACATTTTCCAATTCATCATAGTTCTCTATATCAGAACCAAACGAGGCATTTATCAGAGGAGACCTATTTTTTGATGTTGGGCTACCTTGGTCTGATATATTCTCAATCGTACTGTCTCCATCATCTAATAACAAAATAAAAATAACTATGCAACAAAAATATAAAAATTGAATTTCCACACATTTTTTGTATAAATGTAGTTAGTACCCAGTTTCTACCTAATTTTTAATTTTTAATTTTTTTTTTAAATGTACGTTTAAATACAAAATTAGAAAATCTTTGATAATATTGTCGCTTTTTGTGGTTTTGGATTATTTTTTAGACTTAAACTGTTTTAAAATGCAGTGCCTTAAAACAATATAAATAAAACATATTTAAAAATGTATATGGGTAATCAACTGCACTTGTTCCATTCATTTAATTTCAAATTTATGAGTTAGGTACCTGTTACATTATTTTCTAAGTGCTCAGTTTCAAATAGAGGTGTAGCGTGTTTTGCGTATTTCAAGAATTCCATTACATTGAACACAACCTTCTTGCAGTTTTTCTGTAGCAACACGAATTCTTTTATTTTGTTTTTTCCATTTTTTTGATTGATTTTCTGTAATATCCACACCATCTTCGGCCAACATATAATCATTTACAATACCACGCAAATAAGCCAGAAGTTTTTCTTCAATAAAAAATCACACATAATATGAAAAATAAATAGATATTGTAAAAAAATGATATAATTTATTTGAAATTTATTATATCAGTAAGTTTGATGTATATACTTACCAACAAATATCCACGGTGAAGGATTTGGAATACGTGCCATTAAGTGTCTATGACTAACTTCTAATGAGTTATTTGTTCTTCTGACACGATTAAACGCCGATAAAATAGAGCCAAGATGTCCAGATATCAAAGTATTAAAATAATACTGGAAGAAATCATTCAATTGATTTTTCTGGATAGCATCGGGTTGATCTTCTATTTCGTTAGAAAAAACTCTATAAGTGTGTCGTAACCCTCAAGTGCCTTATGTTGAGGCAATAACGGGATCACCATAAACATGCGGATTAATTTATTTACAGGGGAATAATTCCGATACAGTGTTGTTAAAACCTAAATTAAAAATAAATATATTCATAAAACAGTGATAAAATTAATGTAGTAATAGTAGTACCATTATCATTATAACTAGGCCTTGGAAGTTAATGCACTAAAAAGCTTTAAAAATTGATTGCCCTATTGCAGTAAAAAATACCCAAAATTAAAGTTTTTTATAGATGGTTTTAAGAATCAGAATTGTTTAATAAATATATTTACTATTTTATTTATAGAAATATGTGTTGGTCATGGGTGTTGTAGTTGATGCTTTGGACGTCCTGCTAGGGTATTTAGCAGTATCGGTTGGTTGTTTGCTTCCAACATTATATGAACTCCGGAAGTCATTTGAAGAATTCAACCAGAAAAATCTTAAATTTTGTCAACCGCTGAATAATACATTAAAAGAAGAATTTAATAAACGGGTTGAGAGTTTCTTTATGATGATGAAAGTTTGGTTAAAGCAGCTTCATTTCACTCAAGGTTATTATTTTATTTTTATTTTATTTTTATTTCAATTTATATTATTATAATTTAAAACTTAAAAGTATCAAATATTCGTATTAATATTTTTATATTATAATTAAATGTTTATAAATTACTGCTGAACATGTTAATTTTTTTATATAAGAATATGTAACTTTTTATTATTTTAGATTTAAATTGGCTTGTCTAAAAAATGATGAAAGAAATAGCGTTAAAAACATGTTAAAAGATGAATTTAACCTTTTTTTACCACTAGATAATTTACCAGCAGAGAATATTGGAATCGTTCACAGTACTATAGGCAAAAAAAGGGTTTTTTCAGTTTTGAAGACATTAATAGTGTTGCTTCACCCGAAGAAGACAGGTAATACTTAAAAAAAAAAAGGACATGTATTAGTAGAGATAAATAATCATACTATTTATATTTTCACTTAGATTGGCTGAATTCAACAGATTTTTTAATGATGGTTTGAAATCATCAGAATGCTTGGCTGGTTTCCCAATTATAAACAAATTTACTTGCGTTACAATACAGATCTACCTTCCAGTGCGGTATTAAGATTAGTTAATTAATAATTATGTAAATATTTTTCTTGGTCTCATACAAGGACTTTATTGAGTACCAAAAGACTGGTTATATTTTCCTTTTTTGTTTTATTAATTTAAAGAAATATTGTTTTGTTTATTTGTTGTATCTATACATAATTTAATAGGACTTATTATATTTTGTTTAACAAATATAATATTAAAAAATTTTTCTGTTTTATTTGTTTATCATACGATAACAATCGTTTAACAATCATTCAAGGGCAGCAAATGTAAAATACATATAATATGTAAAAAACTGTATTTTAGATTCTTTGTATCATTTAATTCAGATTTAACACTCCCATCACATAATGACCTACTCAACGACAAGGTCCACTTGACACTTACACTATACAGTGGAGCGTAAGATGTCTTAGATCCATGCTTTCCATTAACTTTTTTTTTTTAAATGTTTAGCAAATCAAAATTCTTTGTAATCAGTAATCACTAATTCCCTTGCTGTGTGAAGTCCTTTCTCCCAGTGACCGAATGTCTAATCAGTACAAACTACTAATTGGCAATTTTCAATAAAACATTTATTTATTTTGATTTTTGTTGCAAAAATACATGAACTACATTGAATAAACCTGCCTTCCAAAAATACAAGAAAGTAATGGAAGGCATTAACAAATAATGACTAATTACTCAAGTGAATATTATATAAATAAATCCAAACATTTTTTAAAAAAATGTAGCGAAAAAGTAGCGCACTACATTTAAACAATAGCGTTGGAAATAGCGCACTACATTAAAAAAAAAAAATAGCTTTAGCGATAGCGAGCTACTTTTTGGAGGGAGTAGCAGTAGCGTTAGCGTGCTACAAAAAAACGGTAGCGTCCCGACCACTGGACAAAACGCATTAACGTAGAATCATTTTTTCTATGTTTTTAAGTAATCTTAGAGTGAAATCATCTATTACAGAAAAGATAGACAATAATATTTTTAAGGGAATGACATATCGATTTGACAAAATATTGTACCTAAACAA
>NC_042493.1:37775023-37779399 GCF_005508785.2 Acyrthosiphon pisum | reverse complement strand
AAAATATAAAATCGATATGTCATTTCCTCAAAAATATTATTCTCTTTTTTTTTTTGTGATGGGTGATTTTACTCGCTCTTAAGATTACTTAAAAACATAGAAAAAATGATTCTACGTTAATGCGTTTTGTACGCATGTTGCGCGTGGGCAGAGGGCAGAGATAGAAAACAAATAGTGCGCTGACATTCTCTTAATGAAGTTTATCGTGTTTAATAACGCGTTTGTTAGACAATTATTATAATATTAAATGGACTTGGAGGAATACTGATCTTTAACTTCACTGAGGTTAATTCGAATTATGAAATCGTGTGTGATGTGATAACACTATAACAGAGAATTTTTAAATAAAATATGAGGAAAAAATAACTAAAATATTATTGTTAATTAATAATTTATATAAAATGCAATTACGTTTAAATTTATAAGTACCTACTCAGATTTCAGAGTGACACCGTATCAAATTCGTATTTAATATCAACTAAAAAACCAACACCCATTCAGTCTGTTTAATATGATTGTGGAAATAACTAAATAAAAACCCAAAATGTACAATAATTTATAAATTATAAATGGTTAATAGTATTGATTGTATAGGTACTTACCTACACAGGTTTGAAGACTGACTAAAAGGTATTAATTTTGTCTTCATATTTAACATAGACTAATGTTATCTTAAATGTATAAATATATCTAATGTCCACAGTCCAAATTAATTAAACGATAGATTTTAACAAATACAGTGGTCGAAATGGCTCTAGATAAATGGAATCATAACATTCTTCTATTCTTCATCTAACAAAAAGTAGAGGGAGCCATCCCTCACTTCTAGCACTGAACAAATGGTATATTTATATAATATATAATAATATTATATATTATCTTATATATAAAATTCTCGTGTCACAGTGTTAGTCTCGATACTCCTCCGAAACGGCTTGACCGATTTTTATGAAATTTTTTATGCATATTCAGTTGGTATGAGAATCGGCTAGCATCTATTTTCATACCCCTAAGTGATAAGGGTTGACCAGAAAAAAATAATAGAAGTGCTCAAACAGAGATTTTGATAATTTACGGTAGAAATATTTGTTTATAAATGGTTGCTATTGGTTATATATATAAAAAAAAATATTATTATTATTAAAATAATAATAGTGTACTATATATTGGTTGCTATAGGTTAATCGGGCATGTTTGTTGTTTTGTATTATTATTTTTTATCAATATATATGTCTGAGGATCGGCCATTATCTAAGTTTGTATGCTGTGCTAAAAGTAATTTAAATTTTAAAATTATGTATATAATTTAAAATCTGTTGTAGGGCTGTATCATCTGTATAGTTTTATAACTATATTTCACTTTTTAACATTTACAATTCGAAAATAAATAACTCAAATGTTTAAAAAATTAGGTATGAAAAAATTTACTACTCGTATATTTTTACTTATTAACTTATAAATATTACATTTATATATATATGTATATATAAATAAAAAAATTATTTGAATATTACAGCAAGGTTATTCAAAATATTTATTGAATTTTAATAATAGTTTTATCTCAAAATTGTGATCGGCCATTGATCCTCTTCTCTTGTTTAATAACTGTCCCCCGCACTAAAAAGCCGTTCAACATGAGCAGATGAAGGGACGGCAGTATTATACTTTATGTATAATTCTTTAAGGGGATTTGGTAACTCTGAAAGAGATTTAATATTTTTATTTGATAAATAATTGTCAACAAGAAGTTTATAATCAGTATTTGAAATTGAAGGGCGAAAATCCAAAACGTGGTATTGCATTTTTAATGTCAACTGAAGCAATAAGATTCATTGTGTGTGCAGCACACCGTTGGTGAGAGGGTAATGATATACTTATGAGGTTAGGTTAAAAAATATATATTTTTTGTTTAAATTTACCAAAAAAATTAATGTTTTAATTTATAAGTTATAAGTATAATTAGTATAACTATAATTAGTATTCACTAAAAAGCTGCAGTATTTTATATTATATTAATTGTTTATTATCTGAATATTATAGAATATAAAATGTAGATGTCTCTGCTATTAATGAGTCATTGAAAAAAAAGTTTGGATGTAGATAGTTATAATTTTTTTAAGTATAAATTGACAATTTTTACTCATAATTTATAAATTATTATTCTGAGTTATAAGAAAAACTTTTTTATAGGAATATAAATACTAAAATATAAAAAAAAAAAAGCACTTGAATATGATTTTTAAATACTTATTGTATAGATATAAAACTATACGAGTATTATTGTACATATTGAATAGTATTGCTGAAAAAATAATTAAAAACTGTAGGTATACAATTGTTTCAAACAATTGTCAATATCTATAAATTTCTTGAAAATTAACAACATTATAAAACCAGTAGCTTCTTTGCTCCACTCAAAATCTAAAATAGGTATATGTTATTTCCATAGGAAAAATTACCATTGACATCAATTTCCAGCAGGCAGCAAAAAAATATAATTCATCATGATGAAGATATGGAAGAGTAAAACATACTTAATTAATAATTGTGATTAGTCGTGTTTACAATAATTATTTTTAATGTATTTAATTTAGAACATATGTAATTGAAGGAAGGCGAATCGTTGATATAAAATGTATGTTTGATAAAATCTCGAAAATCAAACACGAGGGTTTTGACTGTACGTTCCTTAATTTAAGTTTACAAAAAGAAAAAAGATATGGTTTTTACAGTGAATTTATTTTTATTTGCAACATGTGTAATAAAAAAGAGATTATCTCTACAGAACCATCATTAGATGCCAACGGACTTTTAACAATAAATATGGCAGTTGTATCATCAGCTGTAAATACCGGTCAAGGATATTCACAGTTACAGCAATTTTCAGCTATTTTAAATATGCCATGTATGAGTAACCCACTATATAAAAAATGTCATGAAAAAGTTGGTTCATAAACTGAGAGCGTTGCCTTGGAAGGAACTGAAGAAGCGGCTAAAGAAGAAGCTAGATTAGCTATAGAACACGGGGAAGTAAATAAGAACGGTGTTCCTATGATTACTGTAGTTGCCGATGGCGCATGGTCTAAAAGGTCCTATAGATCAAATTATAATGCTCTGTCTGGTGTTGTTAGTAAATAATTTATTTAAAATATATGGTACACAAATAAAATTATGGTCATGATTATGCAATCATTATCTTATATATTTCAGGGATGTATTGTTGGTTATAGGACTAAAAAAGTGTTATATATAGGAGTAAGAAATAAATATTGTTCAGTATGTCATAAAGCAGATGTTATTCAAAAGGTACCTGGAGAACATATTTGTTATAACAATTGGAGTGGAACGTATACGGCCATGGAAGCTGACATAATTGTTCAAGGGTTTAAACAGAGTTTACAATCAAATAATTTAATTTATAGTCATTTAATAGGTGATGGGGATAGTAGTGTTATGAAAAAAAATTGAGTGTACCAATCACATATTACGCAATTACTCGAATCGTTTAAAGATATGTCTACAAAAAGAAAAAATTCTTCGGGTACTGTTGTTCCAGGATTCATAAGAACAAAATTAAAAGAAAACTTGCTAAGATTACGGTGAGAATTATTGTGTATTTTATATTAATTTATTACTACAATTAATTTACATTGGATAAAAAGTGACATTTAATAACTATTTGAAATAAAAATAGATACTCTGTAACCAAGGCTATAGAGTTCAGAAAAAATATGACAACTTCTAATGACGCAAAAGCAAAATGTTTAAAAAATGATATTACTAATGGACCTTATCATATATTTGGGTTTCATGAAGAATGTGATGAGTAAGAATAACATACTAATCATTTATTTATCATAAGTAGCATTTTTATAATAATAAATGATTTATTGATTGATTAGGTATTTTTGTAAAAGGAAAAAGGAATCTGAGTTTAACCTAGTTCCAGAAATGCAAAAATGCGGAATTTGGAATGATATTATGGCAGCCGTAAATCTAGTAGCGTATCATTCAGATAGTTTAATATACCATGTCAATAATAATGTAGTAGAGTCTTACAATAGTATTGTTGCAAAATATGTAGGTGGTAAAAGGATAAATTTTTCATTCAAAGGTATAAGTGGTTATAGGTTAAGACTAATTTTTATTTATTTAATTTTTATAAATGTATGTTTAGGTTCTTATAGTACTCGATGTCATACTGCAGTGTCCTCCTATAATTTTGGACCACAATATTTACGTCACTTCCATAAAAAAGTGACAAACAGAAGTCCAGGAATATTTACGAAAGACTTTATATCAAAAGACTTAAAAGTCAACGACAGAAACAATTAAGGAAATCGCTTCAATCAAAGTACCTATCGATGGGATAGCTC
>NC_042493.1:37755496-37774973 GCF_005508785.2 Acyrthosiphon pisum | reverse complement strand
GCAGACTAAATATTTACTATGCACTTACAAAATGTGTACACAATATGTAGAAAGTTGTTAACAAGACAACCATGCAAAAAACTAATTTTCCCGAATTTCGCACTTATCACACTTGTGCGCTACGCCATCGCTACCTATATTGAATATTTTTAACACATTCGTCTATTATAGTCATAGATTTTAGTACTACATGCCATACAAGTGTATACGATTGATTATGTCTTATACAGACCTCGAATCCAGAGAAAATTAATAGCTGGACCAGATGAAGATTATGGTTCTGTAGATGAAGATTTAGGATGTAAGCCACTACTGATTGCTCGTGAAGAAATGGAGGAGCAAAAGTTATTATTCTTATCACGACTTAGGCTTAGTCAGGATGATATTATTCAATTGGAACGCCGAACTATTGAACAATCAAAATGTGAAGAATGGAAAAAAGAACGATCGTACAGACTGACTGCTTCTAATTTTGGCAAAGTGTGTAAGCTACGTAAAAGCACAAATATAAAAAATACAATTATTTCTATTTTGTATAAGTCTGATTATTTCCATGGAACAACTGCTACCAGGTAAAATTTGACTATTTTGTACTGTAACAAATACAATTTATTTAATAATCTATAATCTATATACAATATACATTCTACAACAGTTATGGTATACAATTATTACAATTCGAACCCGTAGCTAAAAAAGCATTCGAAGCTTTACACAACTTCAAGGTTCATTCTGCCGGATTATTTGTTGATCCATCACTCCCTTACTTGGTTGCATCTCCAGACGGACTTGTTGGAGACGATTGTATAATCGAAATTAAATGTCCTTTTTCGATTAGAGACTACACACCCGAAAATGCTTATGAGGAAAAAAAAATATGAAAAGTTGGTACTAAAAAAAATCACGATTATTTTTATCAAATACAGGATCAACTCCATATAACCCCCAAAAAATATTGTTATTTTGTGGTTTGGACTCCAAAAGGTAAATTTATCACATCATTTTAATTTTATAAATATTTTTGACATTTATAAGAAATACACCTATATGTGTTATACAGGTATGTGTGTTGATAAAACTGAACGGGATGATTTATTTTGGTTGAACAATATGGAAATGCCTTTGTCAGAATTTTACCTTGGTCATATGTTACCAGAAATAATTTTATATAAATGTATATATTATTGTTATCAAGTAGTAAAATGGTTAGGTGAGGTACTGGTAATTATAATAGGTAAAAAGACTTTACGTATGTTTACATTTTTTTGGGAGAGGTCGCGAGAATATAATTGCCTTTGTGCAGAAAGCTTTACATTTTTTTTATAGGCATATGGATTGCTAACGCGATTTACGATCAATTATTAACCAATGGGTCACGTCAAAAAGTACTGTGTCTATATATATATAGATATATTTTATAGTGGACAGTGTATTACTATTTAATATTTACTGGTTTATCTTAATAATTAATATAATATTAATAAAAAAAGTATTTTAGGTATAAACTTTATTACCTATTATAATTAATATGATATATGTTAAAATGTATTTAAAAGTGTCGATGATTGTAGATTTAAAACTTATAACTTATAAGATAATAGAATGTTTATAAAAGGTAATAGTATGTATTTTTTTGTTCGCAGCCAGCTATTCACGATAACTAAAATGTTTCAAGCGGGAATGGACCGCTTAGAGCACTCCGAATTACCGCGTGACACAATACGGTGATTACACACTCATTGTCCACTAAATTTCCGCTTACCTACACAAAAATATTTACCGTATACACACCAAATTAATTTAACTTATATAGTTATTATAAAACTGAGATAATTATTTCAAGAAAAGCACACAAAATAATTAAATAAACTTTTATAGGTAATTGTTATAATTCATTTTTCATCTCAATCATCTAAATTAATGATTTATAAGGTTTTAAAAATGCTATAAATGATGGACAAAAGGCATTCTAAATGAGTTTACTAAACATTGATCCATTGTGAAAATTGTTGACTAAATGTGCATTTTTGAATGGCTTTTAGTCACAGCTATATTGTTGAAAGTTACCTAACTTTTTAATTTTTTTCTACTTATATCTTAAATCGTGGTCCATTGCGGCGTCATCGAATTGCTTTGTCTTATGCCTCGTTTCCTTATATGATCAACACAAAATAATATGATAAATGGACATAAATAATTTTTGACGAATGATGGAAAATTAGTGAAGTCAATAACTCAATGTCGATAATGATGATGAAACTTAGGTAAAATATACAACTTTAATACATATTACAATTAATAATATTATAATAAATAACAAGAAATCTTATTATATATATTTACATGTGGATATACCAAATTCAATTTTCTTATTTATTTTTTAAATTTATTAAGTTTACTTTTTTTATCTTTTGTTGATTGTTTTTCTTGTATCATTTTGTTTAAATGATTCAATCGAATAAATGTTCTTGTGCATACTATACAGTGTACTACGTCATTTGAAATATTATAGCGATTTGTTAATAATGCTATTACTTTTTCTGTCACTTTATCCATTATACGAGGTCCTTTATGAATATCTTTAGATCCTTGGTATTTTCTAAATACCATTTCAATAAACATGCCACATTGAATCATGTCCATCGATGGCTCAAATAAATTTCCTTCAGAGACATATTCAGTCCAATTACAGTTTAATCCATCTTTGTAAGTTTTTGATGCTTTTGCCAACTCCGGATATTTTCCAATACATTTTCTGACAACACCTACAACATACTGTAGACAGTCTACCTCAATCATATTTAGATTTAAGGCATCCAAATTAGTCTACAGTAAAAAATATTCATGGAAAATGTAAATAATGCGATATATGTGAGTATAAATGTATAAGTAATAGAATACATTATTATTATGATTGAAATATTACATTTGTAGGTATAAATATACTAACTTCAATCTAAAAATGTTCCAACAGTTCAATACAATCAGATTGCATTTTTCAATATTCAAAATCATCGCCTTCCTGAACCACCTCAGTATTTAAATCCGCTTCTTTCAATATCTCATTTATTAAACAGTCTACTAAACACTCTTCTGATTAGTCTTGTGTGTTTCAATTCTCAGTGAATACAACATTGGTATTTTTTCCAAGCAAATACCAACAGAGGCTGAAACAATGTTAATGTAAATATAAAAATAATTATTAATTACTATTACAATTTTAAAACGTAAATATTTAACAATTATAAATGTATAACACAAACAGAAATACAGTTTACTCCCGATTATCCGTGGAATAGGGTGGCAGGACATCCACGGATAAACGAATTCCGCGGATAATCCGCAAAATTAAATTTTATAATAAAAACTAAATTGGAAATTGAAATTGAAAATTACTATTACATATGTATTATTAAAAAAGATACACATTTATGTATAATTAATGTATGTACATGTATAATGAAAAATTAATAAAAATTATAAATTATTTATGTGCAAAAAAATCAGTCACAAGTTGTTGTTCCTTTGTTTGAAAACTCTTCTTTTTAACTTGTGTTTGAAGTTTTTTTAATAACATTTTGTCACACAGAGTTGTATGATACAACTATACGCGTTATAACTTATAACTGATCAAATGCAATATGTAATGTTGACACGGTACGCAACGGCAACTAGTACAAAGTACAGGTACCGCAGCGACCGGTCTGCGCTTTTGTCAACCGCCACCACGGGCTACGACAGCGCGACACCGCCGACTCTCCCACCATGCCAAACGGGCACAAGGCGGGACGGGAAGGCAAGTCGCGCGGAACGAGTACCGGCCGCAGTGTTGCCAGATGGTACGATCTTGGTGGGGAAGTACGATAATTTAGGTTCTGGTACGATCCCCCACCAGACCATCTGATGGGGCGGGAATTATACCATCTTTCTGAGAATTTGTATTTAAAATGAAAAAGTATTTATAGAACATTTTTTGATTTCCAAGTAAATTGTGATTATTCAACATTAATAAGTTATGACTAGTTATACGCAATATATTTAAAGGTTCACGTTGTTTTTTTACGGTTGTTATGTAATGTTTATCTGCTTTATCGTAAAGTTTAAGTGAAGTTTTGATTTTCGTATATTTAATTCGAATAATAAATTATGAACAGTGAAAATGAAGATGATCCGATTAGGGCGAGGACACCAGAGAGTGTTAAACGCAAAAGATGCGAGAGTTCAAAAAAATATGATCATAAAAAACAAAAGTTTCGAAGTGAGTGGTTAGTCGATTCCAAATATAGTAACTGGCTATGTCGTGTTCCAAATAATGAATTAATGGCAAAATGTAAATTGTGTCCGTCGGAAATGACGGCAGAATTATCCGTTTTAAAAAAACATGCGTTGACGAAGAAACATTTAAGTTGTGTATCTTCAATTATACAAAAACCGATCAGTAATTTTATTAACGATGGTAAAAAATTGAAAGAAATTGAGCAAACAAAACGAGCTGAAATTCTTCTCTGTGGATTTTTAAGCGAACACAATTTACCTTTCAACGTTATGGGTCATTTATCTGCCGTTTGTAAACAAGCTTTTCCAGATTCAAAGATTTCACAAAACATGAATCTTGGACGTACCAAAGCAACATCAATTGTCAAAAATGTTATCGGAAAATGTCATAGTGAAGATTTGGCGAATATCCTTAAATCTACATGTTTTAGTGTCATCATAGACGAAAGTACTGATGTCGGTTGTATTAAGACATTATGTATTTGTGTTAAATTTTTTGATAAAATGAACAATCAGTTTCAAACTAAATTTTTCAAATTAGTACAACTTTTTACTGATTCTGATAGTGCAAATCAGGGCGCAACTGCACAGAAAATATTTGATGAACTTATAAAAGCGTTCAATGAATCGAAAATTCCTTTGAACAATATTATAGGTAATTATATTTTAACTCGAGCATAGAAAAATAAATTTGATATAATATTTTAATAATGAACTCTGTATTATATTAATAAATATTTAATTATTTATGTTTAGGGTTTGCATCAGATGGATGCAATTCTATGATGGGGCAGTGGAATTCAGTTTCTTCTAGATTCAATGATACTGATAAGATGTCATTTTACGTTTTGTACATTTTTTTGTTTATAAAGTTTTTGATATTTTCCGTTTCAATATGTTGTAACCTCTTTGGAAACATATCATATGATATTATAAACAAACTAGTATGAACGTACAAACAATATTCCGTACTCCAGTTGATAAAAGCGAAAACGCATATAGTACGATCTTTTTGTATATTATACGATCTTTTTGAAGACTCTATACGATCTATGCGTATTGAAATACTGGCAACACTGACCGGCCGTGGGTGACTCAGAACCCTCTTGTACGTCAACCGTCTGACCGACACATCGTAACGCGTCACCACAGTTGTACCGACGATTCATCCACACAGTAAAGCTAACTCATAATCCCACATATTTTGTACAATAACATTTTGTTGAGTGTAATACACAGCCACAGGCTAGTACGAAACAAACCCGCGTTGCGTTTTTATTTCAATTCGTGAGTGACCCTCCATACCCACGTCTCTACCACAAACGTAACCACCATCACATTGCGACCAGACTACCGCACTCCACCACATCACAGTACCGTAGCCCGTGTCAATTGGCTCCCCGCAGAGGAATCAGCCTCAAGTCAGCGCAAATGTAAGAGTTTCACGCTGACACATACCTCAGATTAATTGCGTATATTATAACTTTAGTATTAAGATATTAGTCAGGAGTGTGCCTTCCCGTTAGCTAGGATTCCCAAATTAGATTTACTTAACAAATATTTTAGTACGTAAAAGGGAAATCCACGCAAACCGAGAATAAACGTGAAACGGCTGTAGGAAGCGATTACATAACGTACCGCCACCCCGCCAACACTTACCTTTCGTCCCATACATACCACACATCCATAAAAGTACTCGACCTAACCTGGGAAGAATTTAGGGTTGAGTTTTTAGAAAACTACAACAATACTGAAATTCGATCTCAACTGCGCGCCGACATTGTGTCAACACGACAAACGCCCAGACAGTCGCTTACGGAATTTGTGCTAGTTAAAAACCAGCAAGCGCGCCGCGTAAATACCGGCCTATCCGAATCGGAATTGGTAGGTATTATAGCAGGACTAACGCGCGACACATTCCGTACACACATCCGTCTATAACGGCCTTTGACGTTCAGCGAGCTGCGACGCATCGCAGGCGTCTTGGACCCAGTAACAGACGAAACCAAGTCACCCTCACACCAATGGTCCACTAAACCCAAAAAAGGGGCGGATACCCCACAAACAGCCCCCCGGTCAAAAAAATATTTTTTTTACATAAACATCAGATAAAAAACCACCGGGGCCGTGCAAATATTGTGGGGAACTCCATTGGAACAGCAAGTGTCCAAACAGACCGACCACGTCGGGAAACGGCGGGGGAGTCGATGAGGATTAGTCCCCCTCATCGACTCATCACCACCCCCCCACACATCACCACCAACTATCGGAAGTACCCACGGAAAAAATTAACGCAATCAATAAGCGCGTAGTTCGGCAATTCAACACACAGAACAACCCACTACGAACATTTTTTCCGTCCAATCACCAAACGGCAATCGGAAATCCACTACTGGCAGCCAGTGTTGGCACCAGTACTGGCATATGTCTGGGATGATAACGGTATTCAGTACTGACTTTCAGTGCTGGACCAGTACAGAAATTTAGTACCGGAATAGTACTGACTAGCAACTGGCAAATCATTGCGCCAATACTGGCTAATACTGTCACACTACCGGCAGCCAGTGTTCGCACCAGTACTGGTATATGTCTGGGATGCTAACGGTATTCTGTACTGACTTTCAGTACTTGTCCATTACCGACTAAGTACAGATGAGCGACTGGCACAGTACCCAATCGGAAATTCACAACAGGCGCAACACTGCGGCAGTACTGGCTACTACTGGCACGTTACTGGCAGCCAGTATTGGCACTAGTACTGGCATATATCTGGGATGATAACGCTTTACTAGCACTGGATAAGTACTGAAAGTAATACTGGTGCGTTACTGGTAGCCAGTGTTGGCCCAGTACTGTCATATATCTGGTATGATAACGCTGTACCAGTACTGGTATTATAGCACTGGCTAAGTACTGAAAGTAATGCTGGCGCGCTACTAGCCACCTGTAATGATTGTTCCGTCATAATAATCTACTTGGCATGATTATGCTCAACCATTATCACCTAACCTAATTTACTGAAATCTCACTTCCCAGAATTGTTCGGTAAACTGTACAGTGTACAGAACCAAAGTACATATTTTCATTTTTAGTTTTTTGTTTATTTAACTATATTTGAATTATATTTTACCTAGTGCATCATGAGAATTAACTTTTTCCTTCTTTAATGAGTTTTTTAATAATATCTCTTTCTACATTTTAAGGCTGAATCAGATAATGACGAGGCAGATTGAGATTTGTTGAAAGGAGGGATATCACTTAAATTTCTTTTAAGCTCATCTCCTGATAAACTATTTGGCTGACACTCGTTTTCAGAACTATTAATGTCCTCAACAGCGCTACTCAGTACTACTGTACTTAAGAATGTTCATCTGCCTAACACCTTGCTCATAACTTTCTGAAATATGAAACCAGATTAAATGAAAAATAAATATTTATATTATTATATTAATGAGTTATAACATGTAAAAAATATAATGCCTTGAGTGTTATTAAAATGTGTTAGGTAACTAAAAAAAATAATGTATGTATCAATCATATAAAAAAGTATACTTAAAGCAATCTTTTTTATACATTTGTATCATTACAACTTAAAATAGAAGAGTATTTTTGATGGTTAATTATACAAAAAAAAAACACAAAACCGGTTTGCATAATAATATAATATTATTTTTTAACTTGTGTAGTTTAAATGAATTGTTTTGTAAGATAATCAATATATATAATATTATATTATATTATGTGCATTTAAATTAACAATATTATCAAAAATTTAAAAATTTAAATAAATAGATACTTACGAGCTTCCGAGACTACGCTTATTCCAAAGCTTTTCCAAACATCCTTATAATTAGAATATGTCTTACTCAGCATATCTACTTTTGAATATTCATTTTTATCAGGATATTTACACTGTAATTGTCCATCGTTAATTAATATCCATGATAATGGAATAAGATCAATACAATCCTTCTCATATAATTTTTCATTAAATTTTATTACAACATGAGTTGTATTGGTCTTAAAATCCATATCTGTAACCAACGAATACATAGTCAGTATAAGTATATAAAAATAACTGTAATAGGAATAATAAAATATACCTTCTTTTACTTTAAATTTTGAAGAATATATACACATTTATTTTAAAAAAATGATTAAATAAAAGTAAAAAAATATAAATAAAATTATGTACATAATAACATCAATTATAGAGCCTATAATTAAATTTGTGCTAGAATTATTTTATGAATTATGTAGTAATGTAACTGCATAACACTCATTGCCATTATCAAAAAAGACACATTTTTTTAAAACATCATCTATTGAGGTAATTTTTTTTTTTACTTAATCGACCCAACTTCATAATTCCAATATTTGTCGAATTGCAAGGATATTTGAAAGCATTTGTGACACTCTCAAATATATACCCATGTAAAAAAATGTTATGTAGTTTTTTCTTTATTCTCAAAATACTAAAAATCTCACCAGAATTCAGCTTAACAATATTGTTAGGTTTTGATGTAGTTAACTCAAATCCATGTAAAATTATGCTTTTTATATCAACTTTAGTTTTACATGTAATGACAGGATTGACTATGAGAAACTTTTTCTTATAAAGAGCATTTTTTTTTAGTTATCTCTGGACATGCTTTCTGTTCTGACACTCTTCTAACCAACTGTGATACAGGGTTACTTTTTCCACGAATCATCCTTTTAATTTTACCCAGAAAATTTTCAAACGGAAATGCAGATATAGATGACAAAGCCATATTCTTATGCTCTACATCAGTGGTGGCCAAACTTTTTTTAACTCGGGTCATAAAAAAAAAAAAAATTTACCGCGGGCCATAATTTTTTTTTTTACTTTTAAGTCATCAGAATTTTAGGTATAGGTATATAATTTTATATTTAACGACTTTTTTATTATACTTAATAATTTTAATGACTTTATTTAATACTTAACTTAATAATAATTACTACAAATGAAAGAAAATTAAATCAGCTTCAATTTCAAAAATTATTTTTAAATAAATTATTAAAACACATATAAAAATAAATATAAACTATACAAAATATCGTTTTATATTTACAAAACATATTTTAAAATGTATTAATTTGTTAATGTGAACTGTGAGCTTGTTTCTGTTGACAGAGGAAATTAATATTAGGTTCTAATTTGGTAGAATTTACTCGGAGAACGGCGTGTAGATGTTCATTTGTGATGCGAGATCGAGTTTTACTTTTGTTAATTTTCATCGTTGAAAATACTTGCTCACAAATATATGTTGAACCAAATATACAAGACATCTTAGCAGCAAACTTTCGAACATTTGGAGAATCTTCTTCAGACAAATTTGAATAAAACTGAACAAGATTTTGAGAGCTTGTCAAATTATTAAATGTTGTTCTTAAAGAAGTTATTAGATTGGAGTTCTATAATTTCTAATTGTAAAGAAGCTTCGACAATATTCCGGATTTATATTAAATGGATTTTCAAATAGATTTATAATTGGTTCTTTAATTCGAATGTCTTTAAAACGATTTTCAAATTCACGAATAAGTGTGTTAATAATTTTGATGCACCTTTGTTTTGGAAATATACCACAATCTTCTGTTTTTAAAGTAGCACAACATTCAAAATGGGAGAAATTTAATTCTTCAATTTGATTTAGAAATAAAGATAATTTATTTTGGAAAGCTTTTACTGAACCGAACAATGTACTTACGAGTTTTACTTTTCCTTGTAGTTTTAGATTTAACAAATTCAGATGATGTGTTATATCAGTTAATATTGCTAAATCCCATAGCCATTCACCATAATTTAATTGTGTATATTGTTTATTTTTTTCAATAAAAAAAATTTCGATTTCATGGCGCAGGAAAAAAAATCTTTTCAAAATTTTTCCTCTACTTAGCCAACGTACATTACTGTGATATAAAACATCTTTATACTCAGACTCTATTTCTGAAAGAAAATTTTGAAATTGGCGATGATTCAATCCATGTGATCTTATAAAATTAATAATTTGTACTACAATAGACATAACATTTTCTAAATCTAAAACTTTCCCACATAGTGCTTGTTGGTGAACAATGCAGTGAATTCCAATTGGTGGAGATAGATTTAGTTCAGACATTTTTGAGTTTATTCTTCCGATTAATCCACTCTTAGAGCCTATCATACTTTTTGCACCATCAGTAGTAATACTAACAAGATTTTCAAAATCAAGACCTAGATTTTTGAATGTATTTAATAAAGCTTTGAATATATCTTCTCCTGTTGTAGTACCACTCAAACTCTCCAACGCTCCCAACTCTTCTGTTATTTCAAAATTTGCATTCACCCCTCGTAAAAAAATTAGAAGTTGTGCCGTATCTACCATATCTGTACTCTCATCTAATGCTATTGAAAAATATTGAAAATGTTTTACTCTGTCTTGCACTTGTTCAAAAAGATTAAGTCCAAGATCTTCTATTCTTCTAGTAATTGTTTGGCGTGACAAACTAACTTGTTCAAACAAGCATTTATTCTCGGGACATATTTCATCAATAACATGTGACATACACTTCTTTACAAATTCTCCATCAGAAAACGGTTTACTTTCTTTGGCTATTAACTGAGCAACTCGATAACTAGCACGGACAGTAGACACATTTTGTTCACATTTTTTCTTAAATATATTTTGTTGAAAATTAAGATTTTTTTTTAAGAAATTAAATTTTTCTACTCTTTCTTTTCCTTCTAGATTTTTAAATTTGTCTTTATGTTTAGTTTCATAGTGTCGTTTTATGTTATATTCTTTTAAAACTGCAATAGTTTCTTTACATATTATGCACATACCTTTATTTTGCCATTCTATACAAAAGTAATCGTCTTCCCACTGATCTTTAAAAACACGATATTCCGAGTCGATTGTCCGTTTTTTGTTAGACATAATGAACTTTTACAATACACAACGTAATAACAACTTTAAATTTATATTAGTCCAGACCGCACTGATCACGATAGCTGTAGAAACTACAATGTAGATAAAATTGGTCGCGCAACGAGCACAGTAATATAACTATAATACTACTATCGTATGAAAATAAGATAAGATACGGTAATGCTATTTATATTATTAAATGACATTGTAACAACAAAAACGCTACGATATGGCGATACGGGATTAAATATGAAGAATGTATACTTAAATTTTTTTTTACGTAAATGTAAAATATTATATTTCTTTCGCGGGCCAGATATTAAATGATGGCGGGCCGGATTTGGCCCGCGGGCCGTAGTTGGCCACCACTGCTCTACATCATCAGCTAAATGTATTAAATTATGGTTGTTCATAATTTGTGAATCCGGACCATAAAATGATGGAAGAAGTTCAACAAATTTCTTTAACAATTCTCTTGCATAACTTACATATTCAACACACAATTCTGGACTATTTAGTATTCTGCAAGCAACAACTAAAAGTAAAAAGTGACGATGCATCTTTTTAGGTAGAATTGTATGTAGTACTAAAGCACCACAGTAATTTAAAAAAAAAAACGAAACTGTGTTGCTTTCCAGTGGTTTATTGTATCTAAGTCTAATTTTTTTTCTCTGGAATTCTTTTGGTACATGCTTAGTAAACATTTTTAAAGTTGTATTGAACTGTTGTAATTGACATCGAGAAAGTTTACATTTTCGATTAACTCGCATTTTATTACCAACTAATTTCTGTAAGATCTATTTCATAACACCAAGGTACAATAAATGCATCGAGTCTAAAAAACAGATTTAACAGGGTCAAAATTAGGTATATCTATCAACAGAGTTTTTCCATCCAAATGATGTTCAGGTTGACTTTGTCTTATAAAACTCTTTTTAGTACGTAATTTAGAATTAATTGCAGGATATACTCTTTTTTTATTTATTGTCATGCCTCGGGTCTCACATCGTTCACATGCATAGAACCCTCCATGGCCTTTACATTTCTTTATGAACGATCTGGCTGGTGTATCACAAGAAAATCCCACAATTTCTATTTCAAAAGTCCTTTGCCCAATTTTTAAACGATTTTCGATCAAAGATACTGCTTCCCGAACAAAATCTTCTAAGAAAATGTTTCCATCTTGAGGTTTAGAGTCACCACTATATACAGCCACAATAAATGGATCAGACTCATATTCGTGGTGCAAAATTAGTTCTAAGATAGGCCAAAATTGCTGGGTTGAACTATTATATAGGGGTAGGCCATCGATGTTGAACAATATACGTATCTTATTATCAGTATACTCATCAGTCAATATATATTTTAACCCTTATTCTATGCCAAAATAAACATATGACCCACTTGTGTTCTTTGAACTTTTCATTGTTGTAATATTTTCATTGGACATTGTTTGTAGCAAGCCAACCGATGATTTTGGTAGGTCAGAATGGTTTTCAGATCGTAATATATAAAGTAAATTTTCAATCATTTCAACAGTCATGTTATTCCTAAATCGAACAACAAAGTTTCGTAATTTATCCCGTAAATTAGGCACAGGGGCAGTAATGTTGTAACCATAATTATTTTGATAAATGTTCAATGAATACTGAGATGATGATGATGATGGTGAAGATACAGGAGATTCCTGTGAACTGAAATCTTGCAGTGTATCTAAGTACTCAAAAGATTCATTATCATGATTTCTGGTGTCTGTAGGCTGAGTGGGGCATAATGAATTTATACAGCGAGTCTTGTCTATAGGCACCTCTTATACAAATTTGAATTTTCATGTTGATTTTGTTCACATCTTGATGTCAATGCTTCAACTTGCACTTCATCCACAATTTCAACAGACTGTTTTTGGCGATATTTTTTTAACCGATAGTTACCCGCACTCATTATTTATAGTTTTAACAAGCAAGTGATAGGTAATTACTGAAAATATTAAACTATACAAAATATATTATAATTACAGTTAAATTAACAATTTTGGTTATAATAATATGTTCAAATTAAATTAAATTGAGCAATATAAAAACCTAAAAAAATATTATAAAATAAGTTGCTATCTCCTTGTCAGTTGTCAGTAATCAAGAAACAGTCATACACAGACTCAATTATAGTAAGGTAGGTACAAAACTTTGCCAAAAAAAACAATACCATTGATTTAAATTGTAACAATATTGTGATATTTTCTTACTAATAAAAGTGACATATTAAATAAATTACATGGGTCTAGAATGAAAAGGTTCTTAATTGTTTCTATGAAATTGTCCAGGAGAGTACCTAACTTTAAGGTTTGGGTTCAAATATTTTACTCCTTGAACTACATTTTCTTATAATTATAGTTCTAAGACATGCAGCAACTTGTATAGTTTAGTTAACAAAATTATAATAACAATTTACTGTATTGATATAAAAATTTATAAAATATAAATTATAAATAAAAAAAATATATTTGATTAGAATTTTTTCACACTTAGGTATTTATTATCTCCATTACATAAAAATATCTTATTTTTTATTTTATTATAACAAATGAAACATAGGTACTATAATTTTATCAACTATGGTGTACCATAATGTCAATATTATCATTATACAGTAATAATTATTATTGCACTATTGAATTGGTATTGATTAATTGAATTAGAAGTTAGAACCTTTTTATAATAACATATTGTAAATAATTTGGTTCCATGAACCAAGCATTTTTTAATTGTATTAAGTTTGTGTTCATAACTTAGTTTTTGGTGATTTCGAACCTTTTACTTTTAAAAAAAAAAAAACATAAATAATAATAGTATAAGCATGAATGTTAACTGAAAAGATGTGCTATTGGACTTTAAAACCATTTCTGTTAAAAAAATATTTATTGATATTAATATTAATTTTAATATTTATTAAATTCCTTTAAGATTTCATTTTTATCAGTAACCATGGTATTTGAATTATTTTTATATATGAAAATTATAGGAAGGTTTCTTAGCTCTAAATGTAGTCTTATTATATACCTACAAACATATTTTAAACATTTTCTGATTCAATGTTTCTATTGGACAACATTTAGTAGCTACATATTCTAATTTACTACCTACCTACTTATATATTATGGGCATTCACTGCTTTTAATGATTTAAAATAATTATAAAAGTTACCTCACTCACTTACTTACATCATATTATAAAAATTGTTTAACTATAGTTTTGGTTTTATAATGACATACCTACTACACAATTTTATTAAAAATAGTATATGTATTTTATAGCATAACAATTTTCATACAGTAGGTACATAATATGATCAAGTTGAGCAATCGACTAATGATCTATCTAATAAGATGAGTTTTTCATTTTAAGTTGTTTTATATTATTAATAGAAAAATATTTTGAACTTAAATTGTGTTTATTTTGTATATTTTTAGTCAAAAAGTCATATCAATAATATAAATGTATAAGGTAAATGGCTCAGGGTGGGTAGGATTTTGGGAAATCGTATGGAAATCTGGAAATGGTAACAACTGAATTAATAAGTGTGTCCCCTGAAATCAGATGTATTTTAGGCCCTGGCAGTGACAGTGACTGCACTGTTATTTTAACTGTGATGTTTCGAGTAGTAACAATAGTAGTGATGGCTACTTCTAAAATATCATAGTTCACCATCTCTAAATACTAGGTAGGTACCTTCAGGGGCGGATTGGCCTATCGGGAAATCGGGAATCTTCCCGATGGGCCGGTTCTTGTGAGGGCCGGCAGGGCCGCTATAATTATTATAATATAATTACAAAAAAAAATTATATTTTTATAAATTAAGCATAAAATATATTAAAAAATAAAATACCTACGAAGGTATTATTTTTAATATCTTAAACTATTGCAATTCATACTTCATAGTAACATGTTGGTATTTAGACTATTTTCCCTCCAATTCATGATAATGTATTATTTAGAAATCTGTGGTATTGGTATTTTAGTATTTATATTATTTTTATACTCTATATGGTAGAATTCAGTTAGTTGCGTGATAATATTGATAACCTTATCTTATTCTTATCATTTTTTGTATGTATTTTGATTTTGAACTTTTTACACAAACGAGTTGGTGTGTGTGTGTCAGTTATAGTAGTCAGTAATTACAAAAATACAAGAGACACACTTTTGTTTACTGTTTAGTATAAAAATTTAATTGAACTGTTCAACTGTGCAATTTAAATTATGTGTGACGCTGGTGAGAAAAGAAAGAAGGGTGGCGCTGAAAAGGTACGGGAAAAAAAGAAAAAACTGTTAATGGATAATGCAAAAAATATGTGGTGATATTCGTGTTATGTTTTCTAAATCAAAGGTATGTATTTATTTATTTACTTTCTATAATTTTTCAACTTAAGTTTCCTATGTTATATACTTATATATTTAATAGTAAAATGCAGTACTTAGTTTAAAAAGATTATACTAATACATCAGCATATTGCATATAGTCTAGGTAGTAAAGAATAACAATTTACATTTACTTTTAATTTAGACCGAAGTCTTAGACATGTCTGAGGAAATACCTGAAAATATAAGTCAAACGTCAACAAATAAAGATGTTGCAATTGATAATTTATGTGAAGTAAGTGTTTAGTTTTATTATATTATTTAATATTTATAATTTTATTTGGAAAAGGTTAAACAAATCCATTCAGTAAATAGTTTGGTAATGATTCAAATTTACTTTTATTTTAGAACAAAGTCTTAGACATGTCTGAGGAAATACCTGCAAATATAAGTCAAATAAGTAAAGATGTTGTAACTGATAATTTACCAATTTAACAATTTAAATTATAAATTTAAACCATTGTGTTAATTTCAGGTAAAGGTTATGAATATTAAAGCCTCAGAATCCATGTTTAAGAAACCGCTTCCTTTAATGTTCGACAATTATTTTGAATATCATCCTCTGCAACCAGTTTCACATAAATTTTTCAACTGTAAAAAGATTTTTTATAAAGCAGATGGAACTAATAGATTTTGGCTTACATTTGATGGAAAATCATTATTTTGTACAGTATGTTTGGCTTTTGGTTCAAAAAATAATTCATTTGTACTAGGCATGAATACATGGTCCCATACCTACCAACGTATTCAAGAACATGAGAACATATTAGAACACAATTTAAGTATAGAATCATATTTTTTGCATGTTCATAAGGCCAACATAGATAGTCTTTTATTTGTGAATCAATTAAATTCAAGGAAGATTTTAATTAAAAAAAGACTCAATGCACTTGAACGAATAATAGATGTAATAAAATTAATTGGTAAACGTAGCCTTAGTTACCGTGGTAAACATAATGAAGCTGCTTATACTTTACATAATAACTCAGTTGATCATGGCAATTTTCTGGATATACTGCTATTATTAAAAAAATATGATGTTGTGCTGAATGAATATTTGGATGATATTATTAAAAAAAGTCAAATATCTCATAATTCTGGAAATAAAACTAGAGGTGGCTTATTAACCTTAATTTCAAAATCAACAGTTAATCAAATAATTGAATGTATCAGTGATCTTATTAAAAAATGCATCATTAATCAAATTTTAGAAGCTGGAATGTTTTCTGTTGAATTAGATACCACCCAAGATGTAGCAGTCAAAGATCAATGTGCAGTCGTGGTAAGATTTGTTAATTCTAATGGGATACATGAAAGACTTATAGCTGTTGTAAACTGTACTGATAGTTCAGGAAAAGGTATTTTCAAATTGCTTTCTAATGTTCTAACAAACAACAATTTAAGCATTGAATGTTGCATTGCCAATGCTACAGATGGTGCTGCATCAATGCAGGGAATTTATAATGGATTTTCTAAATGGTTATCAGATGAATCACCTGGTAATGTTCATGTATGGTGTTACAGCCATATTTTAAATTTGGTATTATCAGATATAACTAAATCATCTATTGCTACTTCGTCAGTTTTTTCTTTATTAAATGGGTTAGCTGCATTTTTCAAAGAGTCATATCAACGTATGGCTGTTTGGTCAAAAGCTACAAGGTCTGATGTAAAACATAGGAGACTACAATTAATTGGAGAAACAAGGTGGTGGGCGAAAGAAGAAGCATTAAAAAAAATTTTTGGTAATATGAAATCTACTGATTATTTGTACATTGAATTATTAGTTTCACTTTATGAAATAGAAACTTCTGATCATTTTTCGGTAGAAATAAGATCCAAAGCTAAGAATTTCAAGGAATCAATGTTAAAATATTCAACATTGCTTACAGCCTTTATATACCTAAGAATTTACAAAATAACTTCCCCCTTGTCGAAATACCTACAGACTAATGGGATGGACTTGCATAAATCTCAACAGTTGGTTAATATAGCTCATAAAGAATTACAACATATACAAAGAGATGTCGAAGGGTTAAAAAAGCAGGTGGATGCATTTATTGTAAATGCTAATAATAAACTGGAGTTATATATTGATGAAAATGAAGTAGAGTTGGACATTAATATTGAAACAGAGTTACCAAAATTAAGATTAAGAAAAAAAAAAAAAGCTTTTGAAGAGTTAACAAAAGATGACCCGATCTTTGATCCATTTAAAAAATTTACCGTAGAAATATATAATAATGTCGTGGATAAAGTAGTAGAAAGTATGGAAAACAGATTCATAAAAAATAATCAAATATACAAGGACTTAGCATGTTTGTCGCCAATTCATTTTGAAGACTTTAAAAATGGGTTGCCACCAAATTCTTTAAATGCGCTTGCCATAAAACTTAAAACATTTAATAAAGATATTAGATTGGATAGCTTACAGTCAGAGTTATTACATTTTGCCTCCAGTTGGAATAAGTTAAAAATATCGTTACCTGAATCGTACATTGATAATGATAATTCTGAATGTTCTGATGATGATGAAAACCAAAACGATGATCTGAATATTTTAAAAAATTCTTGTAATGAAAAAAAATTGTGCAAAAATTGTGCTGTTTGCTGCTTTAATGTATTGATGAAATATAAGCTTTACAGTGATGCATATCATCAACTAACACTGGGGTATAAGTATCTGCTTACGCTTCCTTCAACCCAGGTAATGCTTTAAATAATATTTGTATTGCTTTAGCTTAAATGTTATATATTTACTATACATTGCACTGTATTTATTTGCTTTAATATTTATTTATAAACTAGGTGGCTTGCGAACGCTCGTTTTCAATTTTAAAAGTAATTAAAACTCGCTTGAGAAATACTATGAACGAAGATAAATTAGAAGCTTTTATGCTTATGGCTTCGAATAAAGATATTTTAAATAATTTAGATTCTGACCAAGTAATTGAACTATTGAAGAACAAGAGTAAATTATTTCTTAGAAAACTTAGTTATTAAGGTGCAAGTACTTAATAACAATTATTTTTAATTAAAAAATTTATGTACTAAAAATGTAATCATTATTAATTTAATTATCTAATTAAGAAACAAAAAATTGAAAAACTGTCAATTTTTTTTATACTTACTCTACAAGACAAAGTAATATATTATAAACAGTTGGAAAAACAATAAAATGTATTTAGTATTTACCTATATAAAAAGATTAGAACATTAAATGAATGTTTAAATTGAATGTCTATTAGTTACAAAATATTTAAGAATATTTTCTGTATACATAAATTTAAAAATGTAACAAGATTAAATTTCAAGTTCAAGTTAGAGCAGTCTGAACAGGTTATTAACTGTACTTATATTTGGCTAACCCCAAAACTGTTATAGCTTTAATTATAGGTACATATTATATATTTTACTAATTTAGGGGTGAAACTATACAAATTTTGAAATTTGAGAAAATTGTGACCATTTTTTTTTGTGGGGGGGGGGGGGGTTACATTTGTGGTCCAGGGCCGGTTGATACATATTTCCCGGGCCGAAAAAATTCGCCAATCCGCCCCTGGGTACCTTTTATGGGTATCTCTACGCTTAATGTATAATTATGTAGTACAATAGTAGACGGTACGTATTTATAACATTGTAACTACATAGGTAGGTAATAGCATTTAGAAATATAATAGACATTTTGATGATAAATACCTGTACAAATCAAAAATCAATATGTACTTACCTAATAACATACAATCCAAAACATTAATATGTATTTAATTTGTCTCAATTAATTTCAATTTGGCAAAAATCATTTAGCATGAGGTTAAGGGGGCTCCAACGTATCATGTTTTAAGGAGTAATATTTAG
>NC_042493.1:37751051-37751996 GCF_005508785.2 Acyrthosiphon pisum | reverse complement strand
TTTTTTTTTAGTTTTTTTCTAAAAATATCAATAAATTTTATTTGTTGGATAAAAAGCTTGAAAATTTAATAGAAGGCTCTAGTATATGTTTCAAAGACAGATGAAAAATATTAAAAATCGTTATTCACAGTTTTTTTTTTATAAGCATTAAAGTTCAAAAAATGACAAAATATGGAAAAATCACGAAAATTTGCAAATTATTTCGAGTTAGAAATTCATAAAAATTTTTCTTTTTAAATCTAAGATATGAAAATGTAATACAAGATTCCTTATAAGATTATCTACCTTTATCAAACAAAAAATATCTATAAGAAAGTCAAATTAAATTTTTATGATCGTTTGAAATTCAAATTTTTACAACATTGGATATTCATTTGATTTCTCATGTAACGATTTCCTTATTTTGTTGTAATTCAAAAACGAATAACTGCAGATACATGAAAATTTTACTAAATATTTATATTAGCATTTTCTATACACCATACAATTTTGAAAATATTTTGACTCTTTTTGAGCTGTTTACGGACATTTTCAGTTTTAAATTTTTTTAGTTGTTTTTTCTATAAATATCAATAAAGTTTTATTTGTTTGGCCAAAAAGTGTATAAATTTAATACAAAGCTCCTGATATATTGATACAATATCAGTTGAAAAATATTAAAAATACACAGGCACAATTTTTTTTTATAAGCATTTAAAGATCAAATTTTGACAACATTTATCAAATTTAAGATTCAATAATTATTTTGTAGTTAAAAATTTATAAAATGTTCAATTTTTGTATCTAAGAATTGAAAATTTAAAACAAGATTCCGCGTAAGTAATTAATTCTGTTACCAAAAAATCTAAAAAATACATTTACACAGTTTATTTTTATAGTCATTTTAAGTACAAATTTGGACGAAATTACATATTAAAAACCTAGGATAACTATTTTAGTTATTTT
>NC_042493.1:37745609-37750951 GCF_005508785.2 Acyrthosiphon pisum | reverse complement strand
TGTCCTCCTATAAATAATTCTTGTATAAATAACAGTGGCGGTTATAAGGGGGGCGAAAGGTGGATCGCCCCCCCCCCCTTGGGATTTGGTTTTTTTTTTTTATTTAATTTATCGCTGACCCAACAACGCCTATCGACAAATTTTTCGACAAACAAGGTGGGTCGAAAGACACGACAGTATAATGCAATTTAAAGAATCCATTATTGAAATTGTAGATACTTTAACTGATGTATCTGAATGGAATGAAAATATTTCTTCTTCAAAAGCCAAAATGATGATAGCAGCTATTTGTAATTGTGACTTTATTATATCAATTTTTTCATTATCAAGTTTATTAGCTGTAACATTTCCAATAAGCAAAATATTGCAAGGTAAAGATCAGGATATTATTTCAGCATCAGAATGTATAAAAGATATATACACAATTCTTGAAAGGAACCGTAAAGAATGTGAAGACAAATTCAAATTATTGTTTAAAGAATGTGAACCGATTTTAAAAGAACTTAATATTGATATGAGATTACCAAGAATTACTTCACGTCAAAAACATAGACCAAACTTATTACCATCAAACAATATTGTTGATTACTATAGAGTTAATATTTATATACCTCTATTGGACAATATATTAGAAGATTTAAACTTTCGATTTTTGAGCAAGGAAAATAAAAATATTGTATCATTAATGCAGCTTACACCAAAGTATCTTATTAAAATAAAAAATGAAGACTTGCATAATTATTTGTCAACAATTTTTGAAATTATGACTGAAAATTATACATATTTTCAAACTTCATCAAAAGGTATAATACTAAATGAATTAGATTTATGGTTTACTAAATGGAAGAGACATGAATCTGAAAGTAAATATACATATTTAAAGTTTTTATATTTAGTTACTAAATAAATTTGTTAAAACAAACATTTTAATATCATTAATTTTATTTATATAAAATACTACATTTTTTTAGGAGAAAATATTCCAAATAATGGGTTAGAAGCTCTAATTTCGTGTCCGGAATCAGTGTTTCCAAATATTCATTATATTCTTAGTATTATTTGTTCACTTCCTATTAGTGTTGCTTCAGCAGAACGAAGCTTTTCTACACTTAGAAGGTACCTATTATAAGTAATGTATAAATCATTTGACTTTTGAGTATTAGGTATTGCTCAATAAACATTTAAAAAAAAACTCAAATTTCAAGGTATATTAGTATATATTATTATATTTATTTTAATATTTACTAAATGTATGGTGGTATATAATACACAATACACATGATTAAAAAATTTACTTTTCTAGTTTACTTCACTCTACTAAAGTTAAAAATATTATTTGTTTATATTATAGAAAAATAAGTACCTACTTAATTTTCTTTGCTTATGCTTTTCATAATATTCCTTTATAAGTATTTTCATTAAAAATATGCATTAGTTTTGCCTAGCTGAATGCTTTTAAGTAATTGCTTGATTAATATTTTTCTATTTAAAATGTTTCAATGCTATATATTGCTACTATGCATGTGTTTTGCTTTATTTATTTAGATTGAAGACATGGTTGAGGTCAACAACTGGTGAAGACCGATTAAATGGGCTAGCACTGCTTCATATTCATAGAGATATTAAAATTGATATAGATAATATTATTACACGCTTTGCTAAGCAAAAAAAAAGGCATATGCTTTTATTATAATTTTTTTTTATAAGTCAATATATTTATATTATATATTTATTATCAATATATTTATAAACATTATTATACATTTATATTTTATACCTATATAATCCGTGTGTATATTTTATATTATATGTATATACTATATATATTATATAAATGCTATGTGGTGGGGGAGGGTTGGTTTTATTTTCGCCCCCCCCTTAAACAGCATGTATAACCGCCACTGACCGAAGGTATAAAATATTTTATAAATAATAATTGTTCAATTTGATATATAATAATTAATAAATGTATACAAATTTATATTAGATTTAAATTGTTTTATTTTAAACTACCTAATTTTTGTTCAACTCACTTTTTTTACTTTAGAAAATGTTCCAATAATCACTTTAAGTGATTTAAAAAATATTGTTAATAATGAGAGTAATGTAGTAGAAAGAAATGAAAAGATTTTTAAACTCAAACAAAAGCTAAATAATATTATTGAAGAAGACTGCTGGACTTTTGATGATGTATTCACTGAACACAGTTACAGTAATATAGATTCTTCAGTGTTTGAATGTATAGTTTACTTTTTAGCCGGGTAATTATTAAAAAAGCATAACAAATACAACTTATAATAGCTTATAAGACTATTGATACCTAAAAATGATTCATCCGTAGCTAAAAGAAATATTTAAATTAAATACCTTAACAAGATAACTTTATGTAAGAAAAAATAATTTTAAACTTAAATAGTTAAATTTGAAAAAAATAAAAATACCTGCTGTGTAATAATATTTTTCAAATATTTTTCAAATTTATTTCTTTTCTTTTTGTGTCATTTTCTTTCCTAATTTGCTTTCGTTTTTCAATATTTGTTAATGTTATGTCTACGCCAAGCATCGAACCTGGACGTCCTTTTTCTCTTTTTTTCAGTAAAAATAACTTATCCTCTTGTATACGTATCATAGTGGGCGCATCTTGATGAGCAATATCAAAAAGGTCATTCATAGAATCACTGAATAATTGTTCTTTTTGTTTAAATGTTTGATTGGTTTTATTTTTTTTTTTTTAAATACCTTTCCACTCCTCGTAAAGTTTAATTAACTTAGCTTGCACCTATGAGTTACTTGTGTCGGAATCCTAGCTTTTTTCCAAAACACTATACATTCCTCAATTACTAGAGTAGCACTATCGTTTAAATTTAGTTTAGCTATTCTCATAGTATGAAACAAGACTTTTAGACAGTCACCTCTAGAAGGCAATTTTGAGCCTGTTATTTGATGATTCATATAGGTACCCAATAATAAATAACTTTTTACGCGATGACATTTTAAATATCTGAGCAATAACTGAGGTGTTAATTAAATATATAGGTACCGACGTACCGTTACTGCACAACAAATCACACTAACACTATGTTTTATTATTTGGTTCGATAACTGCAATGTAAATAAATGGATATAGGACAACGGAATATTCCCAAGTACGATAAAAGATTATTAATAATATTCAATAAGTACACGATGTTGCGTTATAATGATAATCAGATAGTTATCGCTATCATTTATAATAATAACTATAATAATAGTTCTATTATAATAATAGGTACACGATGTTGCGTAATAATGATAATCAGATAGATATCGCTATCATTTATATTTTATAATAATAACTATAATATTAGTTTTATTAAAACTGAAATACTTATTCTTACTCAACTTTCGGCTTTAGTCGCCACATGTTAAATTTGTTCAATTAAGCTTAAACTACGGATTTGTATTTCAAATATATGTAAAAACAAAATTAGGGGGCGCACTAGTAAAAAATTTAACTTAAGAAAATAAGTGGCACCCTAAAATATATCCTTTTAATATTCTACAACTTAATAATCAAAATGATTTTAAAAATTTTAAAAAAATGAATTGTTCTCTAAAATTCTATTTTTAAAGGTTGTTGAATTGTTGTTTGAAAAAAGTAATCAATTTATTGTACAATTTAAAACTTATCTCATGGATTTTCTGATTATGAATCTGTTCACATATTTCCCGTGGATAATTCAAATAAAATTACTTTGGAAAGTATATAAAATCAAACAATTGTCAGAGCATTAAAAAATAATAAGTTAGGATTAGCAAAAATTAGTGATGTCCAATCATTATATAAGTTTATGCCTGTTAGTAATGAAGAATTGTATGAGGTTGTTTTTGCAGAGTATTACTTTCACTTGTTTCAATATGTGCTGTGTTGAAATCATGTGAAATCATTAGTTTTTTTTTTAAAAAAAAAGATGTCAACATTTAATTGTGTTCACCAACATATTATTTTGTATTAGTATTCAGTTTTTTAAAATAAAAGCAATACCTAAATTTAATACATTTTGTTGATAAGGGGTTATAGTCTGTCTCTCTCACTCAGGGTTCAATCGTCAAACCTATGGGTACTATGGGGAACACGCAGTCCATTTCTTAATAGGTCTATGGTAATTCCATATCATTTTCCTCATATTCGCCATGCAATTCTGCGGTAAGCTTTTTGATTTTACCTATTTTAAATACAAATATATTTAAGATAATAATTTCTAAAACCATACCTACCTACTGATTAGTGGCTGGTATGATTAATGTAATAATATTTTAAATAGAATTTTCGGTACATTTATAAAATAAAAAAATGTTAACTATTCACCGGCTAGGTATATGAAATAACAAGATAATCTTTGTGCAATTTTAAGCAGACTTGAGAAGTAATTTTTATTTTTTATCATGTTCTTTTTCTGCTCCTCCTTTTCTTTTTTTCAACGCGTGTGAATTGTTTTTGATGAGAAAATTAAATTTTAGATAGTTAAATTGTTTGTAGAGGAAAAAAACAAAACATATAACAATGAAAAACGGGTGAAAATAGCGATTTTAATGATTTGAGAATTGTGAAATGAATTTTCATGTATTTTCAATTTTGTAAATTGCCTACGCACATGCACGTTGCACGTTGCACAATCCTAATATTGTCCTTTTGGTGGTAACATTTGTAAGACAGACGTCTTTTTAATAATTTAGGTGTACAAGAAGCAGATGTTGAGTGTTTAATAAAACTTTGTGATTCTTGCGTTATCACTTGTGATACTTCAGATGTGTGCTCACTATCATGCTGAGCATTATTCGATGAGTCCAGTTCGTCTCCAGGCATTGAACATTGCTGTAAATCCTGAAAGTATAAAGTATAATCACTATCACAACAAAATAAAATAATTTCTTCATAAACATTTTATAATACATATTTAAATTATAACGAAATATCTAAAGCGCTCAGTGGGCCAGTCTATTTTATCAAAATGTCCAGAAAAAGAAAAAATGATTTAAAAAAAAGTTTTAAATATTTGTTTCATCTATGATACTTGTTTTAGTTCTGAGTGTCACCAGAGAGTAACTTTTATAAAATAATGTCAATATTTTAGCCCTAATAGATTCTATTTAAACATAATGTAAAAAAAAGGACTTGCCCCTATTTTAGTAATAGTATTTTATTTACTTAATATGAATATTTTTTTATATCATATACCAAGTATAATAGTGAGTTCCAATAATAGTTATTTTATTTTAAAGGGTCGCCAGAGAGGACCTTTAATAAAATAATGTAAATATTTTAGTTCTAACAGATTCTATTTAAACATAATGTAAAAAAG
>NC_042493.1:37731528-37745509 GCF_005508785.2 Acyrthosiphon pisum | reverse complement strand
GACTTGCCCCTATTTTTGTTGACACAATTTAATCAGTGGCGGCTCGTGGGATTCACTTAGGATGGTGCACAAGAAATGTATAAGATCCCTATGTAAGATGGCAAAAATATTAATTTTGTTATAGGTGCATACCAAAATAATGTACTTACCTATCTAAATTAATTTTTTTTAATCTTTTTACCACATTAAAATATAAATGAATTAGAAAAAATAACTAAATTGGTTATTATTGACTTATCATGTATGAACATAAACACAATATCTTAGTAATTATAATTTATTATTAGAGCTGTAAAATTACTACGAATTATGATTAATATTATATACAATTAATCAGTTACATTTTTATAAACTAAATCTATACGTCTATCTTTTTTTTTTGTACTAACACTTAATAACTTCTTCGTTAAAATAAGATATTTCATTTATCATGCTTTTTTGAATAGACAACATAGCTAATGCATTTAGTCTTTCTTCTACCATTGTATTTCTAAGAAATTTTTTAATTATTTTAAGAGTTGAGAAAGACCTCTCTGCTTCTGCCGATGTCATTGGAATTGTTTTAATTATTAATATAAGTTTGAATGATTCTGAAAACACTGACTGAAAATTGTTGTCAATAATATATTTTAATAAATTTACTAACCTTCTTGACACGTCACGAAAATCAATTCGCCTATATATTAATTTTAATTCAGTTTCAAGTTTGTTGTTACACAGGATAAAATTAAATTATTCTGTTGAAATATTGTTGTGGGAAATGTTTTTCGTATGAAGGAAAATTCGAGAATATAGGTAAATAAATAAGAAGCAAATAAATTATCTTTGTACTCAAACCAGTTTTGAACGCTATTAATAATAACATAACATACATTCTTTGAAGCTGCATTCCTTGAAACATTTTGTCGTTTGATATTTTTCTTTTGGACGTTAAAACGTCATCAGACGTTTAGTTTAAATTATTTCTTTCATTTTGAATGTTTTCTATGTGTTTATTGCGCCACCAACTTGAAATAGGTCAACAATTCGTTTTTATAATTGGTTGTATAAAATGTCAACGTGTGGCTTTAAACGATGAAATACATTAAACCAAAATATAATTATATTATCATTTAGCAATCGACGTAATGCGCCTGCTTGATTAATTGCAATGTTTTGGTTGAAAGTACCTATTTTCAATCTTTTCGGAACATTCTACAATTGATTCATGATTTTCATGAATAGTGTTAATTATACGACTTTTAAAGTTCCACTTAGTATTTGAAAAACGTAGAATTCTATGCCTAACGATTTTATCCAAAATAGCCACTCTTTGAGGGGAATTTGAAAAAAAAGTTTGGTATATCTGTCAAATTAGAAAAAAAATTCGAACATCACAGTTATGTGTAGTGGCTTTATTTAAAATCAAATTCAGTTGATGTGCATAACAATGAACAAAGTGAGCATATTTATACTCATCTTTAATAAGTTTTGGCACGCCAGAGGATCAGCCATTCATAACGGCGGCTCCGTCGTAACTTAGTGAAATCAATTTATAATAATTTACCTCAATATCTTTTTCATTCATAATATTATGCTTTCTATTAGTTCGTCTTCGTCAAGAAATTGACTTGAATCGGCTGAATTATCACTTCTGTCACTTCAGTTGTCTCTATGAACAATGTTTAATTCAGTCACATGATCAATAATAATTCGATCATTGTTTTCTGACACTTCACTAATAGTACTATAGGATAGGAAATTAAAAAATGAGCAGAACCCATTAACGATGAACCTTTAAGATATGTAATACATATTAGATTTATTAATAATAACATAATATTATGTTTCATTTTTACAGTTTTCAGTTTTTAAAACTAGATTCCGGTCACCTAGTCGAGCGAGGAGTCTATTGATAAGAATGTTATAAACAAACAATAATCGGTATTGCCGTCTTGACGGAATTGTACGGATGAGTGCAAGTCACGTGACAACTTATGATTAGTGGAGTGGGTGACGATGACTCGCGATATATATTATACTATATACCTACTATATAGTATAATATATATCGTATATAATACTATAGTACATAGCAGCAGCTGCTGCTGATCCCGCCCACTTCGTTGCCTGTAAGAAATAACTTTTAAAATGATTCTGATTGTTTTCAAACCTCAACGGCTCAACCGAAATGTTTTTAAATAATATTATTTTTTGACATGCATAAATATAAACAATAAATATATTGGAGTCCTTTTAGAATCAGCCATCATTAATAGCAGTTATATTATATAATGTATAACTTATATATTTGTACAAAAATTAACCGATTAATGAATTAATAAAACTTAGAAAAATGGCAAACGACGTATGATCAATAATCGGCTGTCACGAATGAACTAAATTACCAAACGCACAGTAATATACAGGGTGATCCATTTAAGTGGATACACTAATTATTTTGAAAAGTAAACCTAACCTAACCTAACTGTGGATGTAGAAGTTAAAACTTTGACACTTCGTCATAGAAATTAGAAAATATGAAGTCCATAACAAAATAAATAGGTATTAGGTATGCTATCAAGTATCAAAGATAAATCTTAAATCGTGGTATCAACATAACTAATATTGGTCGAGAACGAGCCCCCCTTCCCGCGCATCGAAAAGAACTGTGACGTAACCGGTAAGTCGTTCTCACTTCTCACCAGCAGAAATAATAATAATAATATCGGAGAACGGATGACGTCATTTTGCACAGTTTCTTATCACTAAGTTTATAGCATACCTATTTATTTTGTCATGATCATGATTAAATAAACAGGCATGATCACAAAAAAAACCAATTTTTCCTATCACTGCGCATTTTCCCCAGACATGGAAAAATCGATCATGCCTGTTTATTTTGTCATGGTCATGATAAAGACAGAATAACAAAAATATAATTCATAATTGATAATATCATAAATTCCTCGGGAGTTCGGTATGTCCAATAATTAGTCGTAAGTTTAATAAATGATTAGGGTTCAAAGTATAATATTATTGTAGCTTCTTACATGCAAATATTTATATAAAAAAAAAATGTATTAATATTAATAAACATTATATTGCAAATCAACTGTCTAGTCTAGGCAAATTGTGTAAAAACATTATAATACTACCTGTGTAAATATGTATTTAATTTTTAAATAAAATATATTATTTTTAATCTGGGATGGTGGCCTGAGTGGTTACTTTGTTGATACAATTTTTTTTTAACTTTCCTTTTAAAACGATATGACCATAATATAAAATAAGTTCTGTTGCCTTCCAGTGATCAATATCATCCACAGATCCTGGCAATCTAGCAAATTCTGATGGCATATAACTTCTCAAATTTAAAATACTCTTCTTTATATCATTCTTTAATTTGTCTAATAATCTAATATCTTTTTTACCCTTGACCCAAAATCTAATAAGCCTTTGTTACACCGACACACAATGCATGTTGTCGACTGGTATATCATGAATAATATTTATGGGTAATTTTTCTAATGGTCTGTACCCTTATGGTAAGTATCGTCAGTTTTATTTCGAAATTAATTATTTGTTCTCATAGGTGAATTAGTTGTTAAAAAAGTCTGGTGCTGTACAATATGATCTATTTCCATATTATATAAAGTATTATCAACATTTATACCATCTTCAAGCATACTTAAAGCATCTATTAAAAAATTCATCAAATGAAAATGGCTTTTCAAACTCATGAAATATTGGTATAGTGAACCATATTTTTATTGTTGGTAGTAGGTGGAATAAATGTTTCAGATATACTAATGGCATGAGATGTAGACGATGTGATGGGCATTATTAAATATCCAGTATCTATTTATTAATAAAAAAACAAAGCAAATTATAGGTAGTTTCTAGTACAATAGTTTGGAATACTAATTTACTACGTTACCTAAGTCATCACTTTCATCAGAGGAAGACATATTCAATTTTGGTTTTTTCTTGCTTTTGTTATTTAATTGTCAGTTTCTGTGGACGAATACTTATTTTTAACATAAGTATGCCATGCCTTGATAAAATTATCTATAAATAATGAAGTACAATTTGGAAATTAATAAGTTATTTATTTCAATTGAGATTTTTTAAAATCTAGATAAATTATTGTTTAGTTATTTTTAATTTTTTAAAAGATCTATTTGATAATACCTTGTGGAAAAAGTAATCAACTGTTTATTATTAATTTGCTTATTAGTTAGGTACCTACATTTATTAAGATTTGGCAACTATTTCAAATACCTACTCTTTTAAGTTAACAGGTACATCAAAATAAAATGCATATTATTAATACACAGACAATTTATCTGAGACAAATAATAAAAAGTATGTATTCCTGAAGTGTACCTACTATTAAGTGATTCATTTGTTTTGACTGTTTCATAAGGACATTATATTCTTACCAATTTTATTTTAAATAAAGAATTACATCTATGATCTACAAAAATACAATAATTGACTTTGGAACAAATGCACTTTACCAACCCCCTCACAATTTTCAAATTTTTTTTTTTCAAAAGACTTGGTTTTTTATGATTAAAACAATGGTGTAATTTTTTTTTCCCGGAAACTATTATTTTAGAAGTTATAGCCTTCCAAAGTTTGCGATTTTACATTTATTCACATGCGCGCAACACTACTATAATGTCGCGCGGAAGACCATTTTTGTTATTTTTTTGTACTTACGTATTCTAACCTGTTTAAAATGATGGTGCAATAATAATTTATCACCGATTTGCTATGCAACACCTTCTCAAGTGGGTCACAGGTTTAAGAAAATTGCATCTTTGTTGCACCGAGTAACCGTGCGGGGTCACTCGTTCGTTGCGCTCGCTCAGACAATTAAAAACGAAAATATCCCTCGATTTGCTGTGCTAATTACCTTGCTAACTACCTTGGGTAGGCCTCGGAATTAAACAAAGTTGTTAAAAAGCAGGTAGATGACCGACTAATGGTTACCTACCTATTAACCTATCTAAACTTACTAAACGGGTGACCTAAACTTTATCTCTATTCTAATATCTTCACAATATTATTCACCCAAAACTTGTTAAAATACGTAAAAAAAATAAAATTTGTTATAGGCGCTGCGCGTGGCAGTCAAGTAGCGTTGCGTGCATGCGCATAAACGTATAGGTAGTCGTAAATTTTGGAAGGCTATAACTTCTAAAATAATAGTTTCCGGAAAAAAATTACACCATCGTTTTAAGCATAAAAATAAGTCTTTTGAAGAAAAAAAAATTTGAAAATCGTGAGGGGGTTGGTAAAGTGCACTTTAGCCTTGACTTTCTATTTAAATTTTAAATAAAAATTAGTAGATTATATAACAACTGAACTATTGTCTATTATTGATTTATTATGCTTTTCATAGCAAGGTGATTTAGTAATTTATAAAATAATAATTTAACTTATTTGTTATTATAATATATTTATTATTATTAAAAATATAAATCGTTTTCCATCACATCACTACGCTGTAATTGTACTGTTACAGCAACTTGTTTCAGAGATGTTGAAACGTCAACATTTCTGGGATGTTTATATTATGTAAATTTAAAATATTTGTAAAACTAAACCGTTTAATACGATGTTTTTTTATTTATTTATTTATAAATAATTTAACGGACCTAAGTCCTTTATAATAATACATTAAGTGAACATTAAAAAAAAAAGAAACAAAAATAGATAAAATAATTATTGACAATTAATTAATTGAAAAAAAAAAAAAAAAATGTTAGCATTGAAACTTACATCATACATCACAACAATGTTCTGTAAAGGCTGGTTTACACTTATCAAAGTAACTACGTACCAGTACCACGAATCAGTGTAACTTTGATTCGAGCACTGACGACAGTGTTTACACTGCAAAAAATGTCTGTCCAAATAATTTTCATTACTATATTCTATTCAGAATAACCTTGCCCACTTTAGCGCAAGCGACTGAGCCGCCGGCAGCCGTCAGACCCCCTGGCGAAAGTCAGGAGCGCTGTGATTGGTCGTTAGTTGTCGACGGCTTCCGTCTAGTGGTGGGTCGTTCATGAACGAATCGTTTCTTTGGAACGAGTCCAGGGGGCCTATTCTTGAAAGTAGTAGAACGAATATCGTATACGACCCATTCTACTGGTAGATATTCTACTACCAACTAAAAACCGTATTCTTGAACGCCAATAGAATAGTTGGTAATAGAACTGGTCGTGCACGAATATTTTTCGAATGGTGCGGAACGGCAACGTCGCAATGCCGTCCGTTCATTGGTCGAAATTTGTATGTGCACGCGCAATTAGTGAAAATTCAAAATAATATTTTAATATTACGCTCTTTCACCTCTTTGTTTTTATAGCGACCATCCCTTCTCGGTGTCTGTGTCTTTTTGTGTTTCTTCTGTTTTTTATTTTCTGTACAATGGCGAAGAAGTCGATGACACCGTCACAAAAAGAAGCCTTGGTGGAATTTATGGAAAACAACCCCGATCTTAGGAAAGGCAAGTTTTCCATAAATTTTACCACGGTAATAGCAAAAAAAATGTGGGTGGAATGCCAAACATTGCTAAACAGCATCCCCGGACCGGCTAAAGAATGGCATGAATGGCGAAAAGTAATAATTGATAATTAATATTTGAAGTTTGTATTATAATATAAATATTGGTAAAACAAACAGAAATTCTAACACACGGATTAATATACTATTATTAATCCGTGTTCTAACATAAGATATTAAGAAAATATCTAAAATAAAAATATTTTACCTATAATCAAATATTACTGTAGGTAATTTACTATGAATATTTATATTTATTTTCTTTTATAAAGAATGAATAAATGTTCAAACAGACGGTGGGATGTATATAATATGTATACTTGCTTATAGATTTGTAGTGTATTTTAAATTTTTAAATAACTTAAAAACAAAATATTAAATCAAGGACACTTAGTTATATTCCTTATGTTATGGACTAAATATATCTAATTTAAATTATCACAATATAATACACCAATTTATGATACACTCAATTTTAATTTTTCTAAAACATTAAATTTAATATTCTTAAATGTTATTAGCAGCTAAGCAATCATTATTTATTAATTTGTTACATCATATTTTAAAATTGATATAACTATTGACAATGTTTCACTAACTTTCTATACAAATACATAATACCTATGTATATATGTGTGTGTGTGTGTGTGTGTGTGTATGAATAGAGAGTATATTATATATAATTGTATTTATATAAACATGTTTAAGAGAATAAATTTAAAAAAAAAATGTATGATCATAGACATGGCAAGACCTTAAAGCCAAAACAAAAAAAAAAAAACTGATATTAAAAGTGACTTCTCTGGAACTGGTGGAGGTCCTCCACAAACTGAACAATTAGATTCTGAAGAAGAGAGGATACTGTGTACAATAGGGGAAGTACCAATAAGTGGGGATCCTTATGTCCATGAATCGACAGTGAGTTTTGACCATCAGGATTCAAAAAAGTGTGTGTCAGAATTTGTTGATCCCCTTGATATGCCTGCCACTTCTAGTAACTTTCAGTAAGTTATATTTATAAACTATCAAATAAAAATAAATAAATAAAAAATAATGAATTATTTTCTGTTGTAATCTATCAATATTTTATAAAAGATACTTACAACCAGCACAAACATCACAAATTGATAGTGAGATACTGGATACTCAGCCACCCAAAGTACCATTTACCGAGTTGTCTCAACTGAAACGATATCCAATATAAATACATAACTTAGAAATGTGATATAACTTATAGGTAAGCTAATTATTGTTAATGTACTTTATATATAACAATGTTGTGAAGTTCTCAAAAGCAGATACGTTAAAGAACGCAGTTGAAGCCACTAATAAATTGAATGATGTATCTGCAGCCCGTAACTTAATAGTGGAGAGCTATTACAATGCTAAGATTGAGTTACTAAAAAAGCAAACTGAGCAAAATGAAAGTATGGTAATTGCTAAAGAAAGGAGTGCCATTGCTAATGAAGCAATTTCAAGAGCTTTAGCAATGATTTTGCCAAAAGATCCTTTAAACAGCCACACTACTAGCACAGAATAGACTAAATAATAAATGCTACTAGTACCTACACTAACCATCAATATTATACTTAACTTACACTATTACACTACTTTATACTCTATATCTAATAATTTAAATTTCACTATAACACTACTTTATACCAAATAATTTAAATTTAATAATTACAACTTCTATATACTTATCTATGATAATTAATAATTACATAATATTAATATAAAAATGTTAGGTGATAGCATTAATAACTAATAAGTAATAACATATTATAATACTGAACAACAAGTGTGTGTGTGTGTGTGTGTGTGTGTGTGTGTGTGTGTGTGTGTTGTCAATACTAAAACATAACCTTGAAAACTATTGTAATTATTAATTATATGATTTTTAAAGGTTATGTTTTTGTATTGTACACTTGTACCAAAGATATTCTTTAATATCTATGACTTGTACAGCATACATAGTACATACCTACTTACTGATTTAATAAATTGTGCTTATATAGGTAGTTTTGTTTAATACTTTTATATCTTAATTAGTTTATAATAAAAACACACTCATATAAAACATAACATAAATATTATTTAATTATTGAATAAAGTTTGAACAATTTGGTCTCGAATATGTCGTCCACTAGATAATTCAGGATTTCTTAAGTCGACCATTCCTCTATTATTCAATAAAGTTTCATCCAGTGTCTGATAAATACCAAAGTCAAAGATCTCATCTTCATCAACATCAACCAATGGCACGTTGTCTGTAATACACATGTTATGCAAAACAACACATGTGTTAATTATTTTGGATGCTTTATTTGGCGTATAATGAAGCACTCTATGTTTCAATAGACATCTGGAATTAACATAGGTAGGTATTATTATTTATTTTGACATATTACATTATATTATAGGTTATAGGGTCTAAGGTGGTTTTATTTGTACTTTAGCTTATATGTAAATTATTTTATTATTTATAAGTGTATGCACATTTCTTATATAGATTACCGAAATCGCATTTTCAGAACACCAATGCATCGTTCAATTGTTGATCTAATTGAACAAAATGCATTATTGTAAGAAGCTTCGGGGGATAGTGGAGCAGGATCCAAGTACGGAGTCATTAACCAAGGACGAAGGGCATATCCTGAATCACCTGATATAAAAAACAATAATTATAATATGTCAAACACTTAAGTATTAGATATTTAAGTTTTCAATGTATATTTTGAACACACCTAATAAGAAGTACGATGCATGACCATTTTCGTGAAGGTCCATTAGAAATGTTTTTAAATTGCTAGAGTTCCAAACACAAGCATCGTTCGCAGAACCCGGGAACTTAGCAGATACATTTATTATTTTTAAATCTGCATCACATATCTTTAAAGAAAAAAATTCACTAACCAATGACAATTACTAAATATTTTATTATTTAATCTTTTAGTTAGTCTTCCCAATTCAAATTTGTATATAGGAATCACTTAAAATCCACTTAATATTTATTTTTAAATTTAAATTTGACAAATGTTTTCATATAATATGTGTTGAATCCACTTAAAATAAAATATTGAATTACTTACCAGTTGAGTGTTGATAGAATGGTATCCCTTTCTATTTATATAAATATGCTCTGGGTACAAGTTGTCCTCAGTTTTAGGTGGCACAATTGCAACATGCGTGCAATCAATTACTCCAATAGTTCCGGGGAATGAATACTTATTGTAAAATCTAAAAATTTAATAAGCACTAATAATAAAAATTGGAACAACAGTTAATTATCTATCCTACAAAACATGTATATAAATAATAAGTGCCTATCTAACCAACAAAATAATATAATTTCAATGTAGGTATATTTAATTTCATTAATACCTTGTTAATAAATTGTTAGTATTAGGTACCTACCTACTGTTCGACTTACCATTGACGTGAACCATTTAGCTCCTCAAAGTTTCTGGGAAAATAAACATATTTTTCAAAAATACTTGGGTTATTCATAGCATTAACAAATTCTTCAATTATTCGGCTAACCGATGGTTGACTAACTGAAGAATGTTTATTTTCCCCAACATCTAACTGATAACTTCCTGCTGCTAAAAATCTCAGAGCTGTTAAAACCTAATTGAAAAATGCATGTTTAATTGTAATTACTATTAAGTATGCATTTGAAAACATTTATAACTTACAGTTATTTTATCTAAGAAAATATGTAATTAAAAATGTACAATGATATTAATTGTCTGTGTCAACTTGAGTTTTTTTAATTTATTATTGTAGTCTTATATATTTGGAATAAAAACAATTAATAAACATTAATATATTTATATTTAATTCAGAAAATCAAATTGATCCATATTCGTATCACGCACCGATTACAACGAAATACCGAATTGAGACCGACAAGATGCGGTAATCTAATATCACTAGTACCACCGTTCCCTGGTGACGTGGTCTAGTTAGTAGCTAGTTTAATTTTGTATTTTCGTTTGCATCATTCATATTTCGTACGAGTCCAGAGGGGGAACAAATCGGAATGATTGCACCTACTAGCTCTTTTTAGGTCCTATTAGTTAATTGTTCCACGTTTGTAATTTATACTAAATGGGTATTATACAATACACTCCGTTCCAATAGTCGTTAGTCGTTGCTACCTAATATAAAGTCCTAAAAAAAAATAGTACGTAAATAGACGTAATGACTGTGACGTACTAACGTGCAGGCTGTTGCCTGTTATAATAATATTATACAACACGTACCATTATATATTTATGGGACTATACAAATTTAAAAATAGCTCAAATCATGATGGATAATTTTATTATAAAGATTATAATCATTTCTTCCGTGGTTTGTTTATCGGCTAGTTCGTTTGACAATTATTATTCGTGGACCGTGGTAATAATTTTTTTTTCACTTATATTAAAAATGAGTAGGAAAACAAGTGATGTTTGGCATCACTTTACGACATTTAATAGTGAAACAGCTAAATGCAATTACTGTTCGGTTTTTTATTCTTTTAGAGGTGGTTCAACCGCAAATCTCAGTAGGCATTTGAAAAGAAAACATATTATTCAATATGAGGTTAGGAAAAAAGTTCGCACTGAAATGACTCACGATTTAGATCTGGAGGATAATATTTATGAGCCTAATACAATTTCCGTCCAGCAAAATACTGAAACAAAATCAACCGTCGACATCTTCATCTCTGACATCTAAAATAACAAATATTCCTCTTAAAACTTCTCAATCTCAAACACTAATAGATTCATTTATACCAAGACCACTATCTATGAATAAATCGCAAAAAATTGACGAGCAGTTAGGAACTATGATCGCAAAAGAATTTCAACCTTTTAATCTTGTTGAAAACATAGAATTTAGAAAATTTGTTAAAATGCTAAATCCTAGTTATTCAATTCCTTCAAGAAAAACAGTTTCTAAGTCTATCATACCACAGTTACTAGAAAAAACTAAGCAAAAAGTAAAAGCTAATTTAAAAAATTCGGAATACATCGCATTTACTACAGATGGCTGGACATCTTTGAACAACGATAGTTTCGTTGCTATAACAGTTCATTATATAGATAATATAGAATGTGTTTTAAAAACATATTTATTAGGATGCTATTATTATGAAAAATCCCATACCGCAATTAATTTATCTGAATTTATGAATGCATGTTTTAATGAGTGGGAAATATCAGAAAAAATAGAAATTGCCGTTACTGATAATGCAGCTAATATTACGAGTGCTATAAATTTAAATAAAAAATTGTGTCATATTCCATGCTTAGCACACACCATTAATTTAATCGCCCAAAGTGGGTTAGTGGACATAAAAAATGTTCACAAAAAAGTTAAGAGTATCGTAGAATTTTTTAAACGATCAACAAAATCTTATGTTAAATTGAAACAAGCGCAAACACAAATGGGTCCTCCTTTACTTAAGTTAATACAAGATGTTGCTACACGCTGGAACAGTACGTACGATATGTTTCAAAGGTGTATTGATATTAAAGAGCCTTTAATATCTACATTAGCGAATATTGGTAACGTCGAAAATTTATCACCTGATGATTTTGATATAATGGAACATTATTGCAGTATTTTTAAGCCCTTTAAAGAAATGACGGTAGAGCTAAGTTCTGAAAAAGGAGTCTCGATTTCAAAAGTAATAATGTTATGTAAAGTATTATTATCTCATATAAAAAAGAAAAAAGAAGAAGCCAATTTACCGTCTGCCATATATTATATGCTTATAACAATGGAGAATAAAGCAGAAAAAAAATTTGAAGGGATTGAAGAACAACCAGTTTTGACAGAAGCAACAATCTTAGACCCAAGATTCAAAAAGAGAGGTTTTAGTAAAACAACATCATATCAACGCGCATATCAGAAAATTATTCAAAGTATTTCAACAATCATTCAGTCAAAAAAAAATAATGTATCAGAAGACGAAGTAAATGATATTCAAGAAAATACAAATGAAAACGAACAGTTTGACATCTGGAAAGACTTCGATTTACAGGTTTTATTCTTATTATATATTTGAGTACATAACTTTATTTGTTTTAAAATAATATTCGATTTTTTAAAAAACCCCAGCAACTACAATTACCACTCCAAGATCCGAAGCAATTGTTGAATTGGACAAATATTTTAAATGAGCCATTGCTGGATAGGAAATCGGATCCATTAATGTGGTGGAAAGAAATGAAAAGGATTTATCCCAATTTATTCCAGCTTGCGTTGTTGAGATTGTGTGTACCCTCAACTTCAGTACCATGAGAGCGTATTTTTTCTAAAGCTGGGTACACTATAACAGATCGACGTAATAGATTGTCAATGAAAAATGCAGAAACTTTATTGTTTTTAAATAGTAATGTTTAATATAATTATTTTTAAAGAAGTTCATAATTTTATTTTGTATCAACAAGGTTGCGCTTTAGTCGTTTAGGAAGATTACCGGGGATAGTCAAGGAAGAGATATCATGCATGAGTGGGTTTCTATGGTTTAAGAGACGGTTGTGAAATCTTTTGTAGTGTGTTTTAGCCACATCTGCAACAAAGGGTATGGAGAGGTCGTGATGTAGTGTGTGGTTGGAAACGAAATATGGGGCTTTAGTGATTTGTCTTAGAGTTTTAGATTGATAGGTTTGTATTCTATTGATATTAGTAGGCTTTGCTGATCCCCAGAGCTGTATACCATAGACCCATATTTGTTTTAGTAGCATTTTGTAAATAAGGAGTTTGTTATTCACATGCATATGTTTGGAGGTCAGTAGGTGTCTTAGTTGGCGGCTACGATCGTTAAGCGTTAAACTTTTGGAGCGTCTATGAGGGGCCCATGTAAGCCGGCGGTCTAGGGTTAGTCCAAGGTATTTGAAATGTTGAGAGTAGGGTAGGGGTTGATTATTGAGGAGTAATTGTGGACAGTCTCTGGGGCGTAATGTAAAGGTAGAGTGAAGCGATTTCGTTTGGTTTAATTTTAGGCCCCATTCTGCGTACCATGAGGCTAATAGATCAAGATGGGTTTGCATAAATGAGGCAACTATTTCTGGGTCAGCGTGGCATGCAAGTAGCGCTTTGTCGTCCGCAAAGTCGGCTACTATTGTGTTTTGAGTAGTGGGTTGATCCGCGGTGTAAATGTTAAAAAGAAGTGGTGCAATAACTGCACCTTGCGGGACACCAGCTTCAATTTTAGAAATATTTGAAAAAATTGTTCCTGAGCGCACAGAGAAGTGGTGATCGCTGAGGTATGATTTTATAAGTAGATACAAGTATGAAGAGAAAATTGCTTTAATTTTATGGAGGAGCCCTTGGTGCCAGACTCGATCAAATGCCTGCTCAACGTCCAGGAACACTCCTGTGCATATGAGCTTTTTTTCAAAGAAAAGGAGATCTTATC
>NC_042493.1:37686265-37731478 GCF_005508785.2 Acyrthosiphon pisum | reverse complement strand
GAATTTATGAATGCATGTTTTAATGAGTGGGAAATATCTGAAAAAAATATAAATTGCCGTTACTGATAATGCAGCTAATATTACGAGTGCTATAAATTTAAATAAAAATTGGTGTCATATTTCCATGCTTAGCACACACCATTAATTTAATCACCCAAAGTGGGTTAGTGGACATAAAAAATGTTCACAAAAAAGTTAAGAGTATCGTAGAATTTTTTAAACGATCAACAAAATCTTATATTAAATTGAAACAAACGCAAACACAAATGGGTCTTCCTTTACTTAAGTTAATACAAGATGTTGCTACATGCTGGAACAGTACGTACGATATGTTTCAAAGGTGTATTGATATTTAAGAGCCTTTAATATCTACATTAGCGATTATTGGTAACGGTGAAAATTTATCACCTGATGATTTTGATATAATGGAACATTATTGCAGTATTTTTAAGCGCTTTAAAGAAATGACGGTAGAGCTAAGTTCTGAAAAAGGAGTCTCGATTTCAAAAGTAATAATATTATGTAAAGTATTATTATCTCATATAAAAGAGAAAAAAGAAGAAGCCAATTTACCGTCTGCCATATATTCTATTATATTATATGCTTATAACAATGGAAAATAAAGCAGAAAAAAAAATTTGAAGGTATTGAAGAACAACCAGTTTTGACAGAAGCAACAATCTTAGACCCAAGATTCAAAAAAAGAGGTTTTAGTAAAACAACATCATATCAACGCGCATATCAGAAAATGATTCAAAGTATTTCAACAATCATTCAGTCAAAAAATAATAATGTATCAGAGGACGAAGTAAATGACTCAAGAAAATACAAATGAAAACGAACAGTTTGACATCTGGAAAGACTTCGATTTACAGGTTTTATTCTTATTATATATTTAAGTACATAACTTTATTTGTTTTAAAATAATATTCGATTTTTCACAGACCCCAGCAACTTTAATTACCACTCCAAGGTCCGAAGCAATTGTTGAATTGGACAAATATTTAAATGAGCCATTGCTGGATAGGAAATCGGATCCATTAATGTGGTGGAAAGAAATGAAAAGGATTTATCCCAATTTATTCCAGCTTGCGTTGTTGAGATTGTGTGTTCCCTCAACTTCAGTACCATGCGAGCGTATTTTTTCTAAAGCTGGGTACACTATAACAGATCGACGTAATAAATTGTCAATGAAAAATGCAGAAACGTTATTGTTTTTAAATAGTAATGTTTAATATAATTATTTTTAAAGAAGTTCATAATTTTATTTTGTATCAACAAGCTTACATTTTTTTTTCATTTTATCACGGATATAAAAATTATGATCAAAAATCTAATTTGAATTTACTATTTTATTTCATTAATTAAAATCACATAAAATGTGCAATTTTTGTTTTTGTTATTAATTTTAATTTTTTAAATATACCTATAAAGCCCTTAATTTTATTTTATGTCTACAAACATTTATAGAAGTCGGTAAAATCAATTAATATGGAATATATTTTGGTATGTATTACTATTTATCTATGAGGTATTACAATAATAAATTTATTAAACAAAAGGACTTAGTTTTTGGCTAATATTATTAATATTAATAAAATAAAATTAAGTGGTGCTGAATTTCGTCGTAAATGAGCCGAGGAAAAAAATAAAAACCATGAACTAATTATTTCTCTTACACTTAAAATTCAAAATTTCTTCAATAAGGTCTATAACTGTAAAAACAATCGACATTACGATGTTTTTAAAAATATGTATTGATTAAACAATCTAAATTAAACTTGTTGTTACTTATTTTGTAGGTTGTATAATATATATATACATCTGGGGGGGGGGGGGGTTAAAGGGAGGTATTTTTAAATCTGTCTCCAGGCGGAAAATTTGTAAACCCGGCACTGCGAAGTGGCTTACAAAGAATGTAAACTGAAACGCGTGCTTGTGAATCGGTACGTATAATATGAGTGGCTGGAAAACAGTCTGTAGTAGTTCGGTTCGGTATCGGTACTAGTTAGGTAATGATAGTAAAAAGTACCGAAAGGAACGATTCACTAAAAGGAACGAAAAATCCCATCACTACTTCCGTCACCGGTCGCTATCGTATACGTATACGCCTGCGGAACGTCGGCGGGGGCGTTGCTGCAAACATCAGCGCCAACTGGTGGCAACAGACATGCGCGAACTCGACGAGTTTTCGTCGATCGAGTGGGCAAGGTTATTCTGAATAGAGTATAGCCAAAATGGAACCAGAACTGGCAGACCTAGTGTTATCAGTGTGCGGAATTGTTGCTCAAGAGTGTGCAAAACAAATTATTACTTTTAAACGTAAAAAGAAAAGAAAAATATGGGTGCGAAATTGGGTTACCAGGTGAAATATTTTAGGCGTATCAAATACGTTGTTACTTGTTAATGGAGCTCCGAATGGAACAACGATCAGGTTTCATGAACTTTTTGAGAATGAGCGATGGTAATTTTCATATTTTATTAAAACAATTGGAAAACCGTATTTAAAAACAGAACACGTTATTTAGAGAGGCAATACCAGCTAAGACAAAGCTGGAAATCACATTAAGATTTCTCGCTACTGGAGAGTCGTACATGCTAAGAAAGAAATAAAGTTAAACTTCAGTCTCATGCTTTTATATGAAATTAATTTTTAGTTTACTGGGCAATAAATCTAACTAACTAAAAAAAACTGTCTTATGCAATAATTTGGATTAGTTTACTCTTTAAGTCTTTACTTACCCGTGTTGAGCAAAATCAGTTTAGATTTTTTTTACACCTAGTTATTATTTATGACAACTTAACTAGTTATTATTTTTATAAATTTGTCCACCTTTTTTGCTTTGCACTAATCATAACTCCTTTGGCTCTTGGCTGTTTGCTTATTGCTTTCTGAAATATGCTTAATGTTACATCAGGTTAAAAACATGGCTGAGAAGTCAAATGTCTCAGAAAAGACTGACAGGTTTGGCTTTGCTGAATATAAATAGAAACATAACTATTGACACTGTAAAAGTTATAGAAAGATTTTCGAAGATTTTCGTAATGATTCTAAATTAATAATAAATCGATCAACAATTCAACGTCATTGAATAATGTTTCGAGAAAATAAAAAAACTGAACTTCAAAAAAATTGTATTTGCTAGAAAAAGAGTCTCTTTTCTTACATTGGGATGGAAAACTTCTACCAGATATTACATATGGAAAATCAAAAGTAGATAGGTTACAATTGTTTCGTTTGAGGGAATAACTCAATTACTTGGTGTGCCAAAGCTCAAAAGTAGTACTGGAGAACAAAAAGCAAATACAATATTTGATATTATAAATGATTGGGGTGTAACAAATAAAGTACAAGCTTTATGTTGTGAGATGACGGCATCAAACACAGGTCTGTTAAATGGTGCCTGTATTATATCGGAACAACTGATAGGACGTAATCTTTTATATTTACCTTGTAGGCGACATATATTCGACTTAGTGCAAAGAAGTGTTTTTTCTGATGTTTTCAACTGAAATTGTTTGTTGTTTATTATGACGTGTATTGTGTATACTTATTATTTTGTAAATATTATTAAAGTTCATTATGCCTGTCAATAGATTATCATGGTTTCTATCACATTTACATATCAATGACAATTTACTTGCATCCAAAAGAAATGAAACTAATTTTTATAAACTATATAAAGTAATGCCGTTACTAGATTCTCTCCAAAACATTTCTTCGGCATTTTAATCAGTGGCGGTTTTGGGATTCAATTTTGACTGAGGCGACTAAAAGTTTACATAAATTTGTCATTTATGAATGAAAAATTAAAAAATAAAAACACAAAATAATTATAGATACAAAAATTTGACTTGTAGAAAAGATTAGCCAGTAGGTAATTAATATAAAATATGAATCGCTACTGCCCACTATTGCCTAGAATGTACCACATTTCTTGATACTGTGCATGTTGATAAAGATGATATGGTAGTCTTTGTTACTTAATCAGGAGAAAATGTCGTAAGTGGTGGCACATAATATTTTTCCATTTTGTTGATGTTGCTGTTTGTAATTCATGTATATATTCAATCAAACAAATCAAGTCGCAAAAATAGTATTAAAAGAGTACAGTCTTGCAGTTAGCAGGGTTAATTGGGCTGCCAACTGAATAAAATAACACCATCCAAACCTAATATGTTCAAATCGAAAATACCAATTGAAAAAAAATATTCAAATGCCGGGCATATGCCATCTACATTTACTTACGGAAGATGTCATCGTTGTAGTACAAAAGAAAATCCCCGAAGAACAAGATGGGAATGTTCATCTTGTGGAGTAGGTTTTTGTAAATTTTGGGTTCCATATTTAAAAGTAAGTTAAAATATCTTCTTTCTTTCTGGGCTTTTACAGGCTTTTAAGGCCCAATTGTTTCCATTGTTCCCTATCATTTGCACATTCTTCTGCATTTCTTACGTTCAGGAGTTTCAAGCCTTCCTTTATTCTATCCACCCATCTTTGTCTGGGGCGTCCTCGAGGCCTCTTAGTGTCAGGTTTCCATTTAGTTATTGATCCAATCATTCCCTCTGACCTCCATCCAATTCCCTGTCGCCTCTCACCTCATACTCTCCATCGTTATTTCTCTTTGGACCGAAGATTTTCCTTAATATCTTCTTTTGAAAACTTCTAACTTTCCTTCGTCCGATTTTGTCGTGGCCCATGTACCACATGCATACAGAGCAACTGGTTTAACAATGACTTTGTTTAACGACTTTATTGTAGTAATCTTGATTTGAAGAGTGGCATTAGACTATAATAGCATCTATTTGCTGCCGTAATTCGTTTTTTAACTTCTTCGTGGCTATTAGAATTTTCATTGATCTCTGCGCACAGGTATTTGAAGCTCTGTACCCTTACAAATTTGTAATCATCAACTTTTAAATAGCTAATATTGTGATTTCGTCTCGAATATACTTTGTTTTTGACTCATTTATCTTCAGACCAATCTCTTTACCTTAATTTAGTAGAATGCTAGTTGTATTTCTCAGGTCGTCCTCTGATTCGGCAATGAGGACTATATTGTCAGCGTAAGCCACTACGGTTAGTTCGTTATTGTTGTTCATTTTTTTTCCTTTAGCTTGGATTAGTACCTTTTGTATAACTGATTCTAATGCGATATTAAACAAAGCTGGCGATAGAGCGTCTTCTTATCTGAGTCCGGTCGTCACTGGGAACTCATCTGATACCTCTCCTCCAAAATTTACTTTACTTTTGGACTCATATGCACACGCTCTTATCATTCTGACTAATTTTGCTGGTATTCCCATTTTGTTCATGACATTCCATAGTTTTTCCCTATTAATCGAATCGTATGCTGCTTTGTAATCTATGAACATAAGGTGTATGCCTCTATTGAACTCGTGACTCTTCTCAGCTATTTGTTTGATGATGTGGATTTGATCAACTGTTGATCTCCCTATCATGAACCCAGCTTGATATTCTCCTATTATTTTTTTAATATATGGATTGATTCTGATCAGAAGAATTTTGGATAGAATCTTATAAGTTGCGTTGAGTAAGGAGATCCCCCTATAATTTTCACACTCCGTGATATCTCCTTTTTTAAAAACAGGACATAGGACAGATACTCTCCACGATACGGGTATTTCCTCTTGTTCCCATATTATGTTTATTAATTTATGAAGTTGGTTTCGTAAGCATGGTCCACCCTTTTTTAAACATTCTGATACTATTTCATCTACACCTGGAGCTTTACTATTCTTAAGCATATTTAATCAAGTTTCTAATTCATTTTTTGACGGCGTTTCGACTAGCTGTTCTACTGTCATTAGCTCGTTTACAGTGATATTAATTATTGGCTGGTTCAAAAGCCTTGCAACATATCTTTGAATTCGCATGCGATCTCTTCCTTGCCTGTTAGAAGGGTTCCATCACTTTTCCTCATAACATTTGGTCTGGGCTTGTATCCATGTCTTACTTCATTAGCTTTTCCAAAAAATATTTTCGAATGGCTATTTCTATTACTTTCTATATTTTGTATGCGTTATTTTTCCCATAGTCTCTTATTCAATCTAATCACCTTTTTTACCTCTCTTTGTTTAAGTGCCAACAATCTTTAGTTATCTTCATTGGGTTCATGTAGTACTTTCATGCGGGCTCTTTTTCATGCAAAGCTATTTTACATTCTTCATTGAACCACATTTTCCTTGTTTTTTTCTGGTATGTACCCAAGTACTTCTTCAGCTATGGTTTTTACTGTTTGTTCTACTTATTTCCATGTTTCATTTACATTTGGTCTTTCTAGTATATTCTGTAATTTCGACATTAACTTTTCTTGATATACTTTAGCTGTTGATGTATTCAGTGCATCTCTATCTATTTTCCCTTTGCGTTTCTGTTTCTTTCGCCACTCCGTTAATATTCTGATATTTATTTTGGTCTTACGAGGAAATGATCCGACATAGCACTACTCCCTCTCATGCTTCTTACATTTCTTATACAGGACTTAATCCGTGAATCAACTATTATATGGTCTATGTGGTTTCTTACATATCCACATGGCAAAATCCATGTTTGTTTATGAATATTCTTGTGCGGGAAACATGTAGATCAAGTTAAAATATATTACAGTAAAAATTTGTAAATAAGTAAAACAAAATTTTAATTTTACTGGGTTATATCAATTATATCTGAAAATACAGTAACTTGTACTGAGTGTGGAAATCACTTTAAGTTCATAAAAAATCTTGGGGCTCATATTAAAAAAAAACCTCCCTTAACTGATATTGACACTATAGCACCAACCAAAAAATACAAACAAGGAATTATATGTGTTCTCCTATAGCAAATGTGACAAATCATTTTGCCATATCAAAAATCTCAATTAACACATAAAGCAATTGCCCACTCAATTGAAATAGTTAAACCTGATTTGAAGTATCCCATGAATGTCTTGTCTTCGAAAATATTGAAAATTTTAATTTATGGAAAAGTGAAATGGAACAAAACCAAATCATGTTACATAAAAAATTGTGTATCTATTAATAATGATCATGGTAATAAAACATTTATACACTATAAATTCCATAGGAATGGAAATTATATTTCAAAAGGTACAGGTCTGAGGCATTTAAAAACACAAGTTTCAAATAAAATTAATGGATACTGCCCTGCTCACTCGTATTGATGTTACTATATGTAAATTGAGTAAAAAATGTACAGTTAGGTAAGTTTATAGCAAATCATACAGGCCATGATAATGATTTAGGGTATTTACCATTAAATGAGGATGTTCGAGATAACATAGCGAGTAAGATGTCTCAGAATATGCCTTTTGGACATATTTTAAATGAAATTCGTGATAATATTTCAAATAATTCTTTAGAAAGAATACATCTCTTAACAAAGAAAGATTTACATAATATTCAAACATCTTATAATCTAAATAATATAGCTTACATGCAAATGATACAATAAGTGTTGAAAGTTGGGTTCAAAATTTAAAAAAAGATTACAAATTTAGTCTTATATACTCTAAGCAACAAGATGAGTTAGATCAAACATTTTTCTTGTTAATTATAATGAATATTTATCAAAAATCTATGTTGAAAAGATATGGACATGATGTAATTTGTATAGATGAAACTCATGGTATGAATTTCTATCACTTTAATTTAACCCATTATGTCCTAGCATACCCGTATGGTAATGCAACAAATAATTTCTAAAAATAGCCGTGGTTCCCCACGTATTAGTGTTATATCGGTTTTATCAATGTTTATACACTCTCTATATCTAACAGAACGAGATGTCATTAATCAGAATTTCACAATATCAATAACTCATGTGTTATACGTTGAAATAGCTGGTTGTTTTTTTTGTACTCATAACCATGTATTTTCTTGGAAGGTAAGTTCTTTTATTATTTATTCGGTACACTTCTTTGCTATAAACCTGTGAATATATTTTCCTACTATGTTAGGGCATATATTAGTGTAATTTTTACATATAAACATATTTTATTTATATACGTAAATAATCGTTATTTACAGCGTTACCATGTGATAACACTAGGTTTTTATGTAAATTGATCAAAGTACACACTTTATTTTTCTTCAATTACGATAACAATTATTTTTATGGCTATAATTTTAATTTTTGGAGTAATGGGTTGACTCTCCAAGAAGCTCTGGATATATTATTTGAAGATGAAGAAGAGTCTCAGACACGGGTTGAAGAAATATACATTGAACCACCTGAAGTAAATATTCTTACCGACGAAGATTCAGATGACGAAGATGGAGCCGGTGCAATAGATAATTTTACTGGTCAGCAATTATTGGCACCTGCTGAAATAAGGCTAGAAAATAACGACAGAATCGGGAATTTCAATACATTGGACAATTCTCCACCATCAACCAAAGTAGATGTCCAAATTCCTTCTGTATCAACAGATATTGATAAGTTTATCATACAGAACGAAAAATGGGTAAGAAACAGACAAAAACCAATTCCAGAATGGATTACTGGCGATTTTGATGATAGAGTACAAAGTTTTCCAACTCCAAGCTATAACTATATATTCAATATGACGCTCGTAGAATTATTTGAATTGTTTCTTACAGACGAAATTATAAATTTATTAGTTGATAAAACTAGAAATTACACTTTATTTAGAAATTGTAATGATCAAAATATTACTAGTAATGATAAGATTACTTGTTTTATTGAGCGGTTATAATCAAGTACCGTCAAAGTGACATTATTGGGAGCAAGATCAGGATGTACACAATGTTTTGGTTTTTAGTTCAGTGCGTAGAGATCGGTTTTTTCAAATTATGAAATTTATACACTGCGCAGATAATAATAATATGAATGCAAACGATAAAGCCTGGAAATTGAGAAATGTTATGGAAAAAGTTAAGACTCGTTGTATTGAAAATTTTGTACCGGTTCAAAATATAAATTATGATGAATCGATGATCAAGTATTTCGGTCGACACAGTTGTAAACAATTTATTCAAAGTAAGCCAATTCGCTTTGGTTATAAAATATGGTGTCTCGATTCGGCTGACGGCTATCTCATAAATTTTGATATTTATCAGGGGAATTTGCCAAATGGTAAACCAAATTATGAACATATTTTTGGAAAATGTACTGCACCTTATATATTTCTTAGAAAACCTAACTCCAGAAAAAAGAAAATTACCTTTCCATGTATTTTGTAATAATTTATTTACCAGTTCTAATTTATTAAGATTTTGAGAGATCGTGGTTATTCTGGAACTGGGACTATTAGAGAAAATCGACTTGGTAAAGATTTCCCTCTAACAAAAAAAAAATATTCTTAAAAAACAAAGAGATGAATGTGCAAGTATTATTGAAAAAAATGACGGTATTATTTATGCACGATAGATGGACAATTCGGTTGTAACTGCAGCTTCTTCTAGAATTGTCGTGAAACCTATAAGCTACGAACAAAGATATTCTCAGAAAGAAAAAAAAATATATCAGTTCCTAGACCACATATGATTGGAGAGTACAACAAATATATGAGAGGAACGGACTTAATGGACAAAAACATTGCTACATACAGAATTGGTATACGTGGAAAAAAGTGGTGGTGGCCAATCTTCACTTGGTTAATAGATGTATGTATGAATAATGCTTGGATCTTACAAAGAAAAGTAAAGCCAAATTTACCACAACTTCAATTTAGACGTGAAATAGTCCGAAATTTGCTAATAAAATATGAGACGAAATCTAAAGTCGATGGAAGGCCATCCACGTCGATTTCAAGTGTCTTGCAATAGAATAAGTGATGACATTAGGTACGGTGGAAAAAATCATCTTATCATTCCAACCCCAAAAAAAAAAAGAAAAAGATGTGCAGGTGAAGGGTGTTCATCAAGTATTCGTACCTCTGCATTGAATGTTTCAAAATATTTCATTTCGTAACATACTAGTATAAGAACGTATATTCGTATATACGTGTAAAAGAATTATTATTTAATAAATAAATTTTGTTATAATATTGTAAATTATATCACCTCAAAATCCTAGCGTTACCATACGGTCACATCAAATTGTAAGTAATTGAGTCGATAAATAAAAAAAATGTACTTACTAAAGTTTTTTATTAAATAGGTTATTTATAGTAACTATATGAAAAAAAACGACATTTATAAAAAAAAAAAATACTTAGGACTTAATGGGTTAACGTCACTCTTGGTACTTGACTATATGAGAGATGGCATTTCATGTGCCTTTATGATTAGTAATCGCATCGATGAGGTTGTACTGACAGTATTTTATATTAAATATAATTTCATTAACAGGACAATTGCAGCCCAATGTATTTATGTCCGATATGGCTAAAAGTTTTTCAATGCATGGATTGTTGAAATGAAACGTCCAAAACATAGATTATACTGCACTTGGCATGTTTATCGTTTACCTGGAAAAAAAAATTTAGTTGTGAAGCAATGTGAAACATACAAACTTTTGAGGACTTTACTTCATGAAGAAGATCCAAAAAAAGCCTTTGAAATAATTTTTGAAGAAGCTATAAACCAATTGTCGGCTAATGATGACACTTAGATTTTGTTAATTATTTCGTTAATAATTATGGTACCTACATGTGTTGAATCTTGGGCTTATTATCGTTAGTATTCATTCAGGAATAAATACTAATATGCATATCGAAATAATGCATCACACTCGGAAACATATTTATTTAGAAGGTAAAAAATTAAAAGACTTGATAAGGTTATACATGCATTATTAAATTTTCTTAGAGACAAATCTATAGACAGACTTATTGTACTTCATAAAGAAAAACTTACTTCTAAAATGAAAAAGTTAAGAAAAAGGCAAAAGAATAGTCTAGAAATGTCAACTAATAATTTTCTTAAAAATAGAGAAGATTGTTGGAATGTGATGACAAGTGGTCATGATGTTTTGTACACTGTAAATAAATTGAAAAACTCCTGTGATTGCCAAATCGTTTGTGATGAACGAAAAAAATCAAGAGATGTTGATCGGTTTACCGTCCACTAGCGGGTCATCGAATTCTGACGTCCTGATTCCCCTGAGTCTGAAGATTGGCGCGACTTGTGTTACAAGCTTAAGTTTGTTAGGTCATACGTCTGCCCGTAGTGCAGGTATGCTCTCCCCACCCCCTCCCCACAGGTTTGCTATTTAAACCAAGGGGGGTTTGGGGGCCGAGCCGAGAGCCAGCGAGAGGTCCGCAGGACCTCGAGTTTGGCGACCGGAGCCACTATAAATGTGTTACTTTAATTAACAAGGTTAAAATTACTTGTTAGGTCGTTTGTCTGCCCGCAAGACAGGTATTATTATTAAAACATAGTAAAATAATCTATCCGATAGCCACGTTTATTTCTATGTAATTTATAATTTTTTTTTGTATACTATGTATGTGTTTCATACACGAACATAATATAGTAGTAAGGACTGGACTGGTTACTGCTCGACCAGTGTGATTCACTTATTGTCGCAATTTCAATAATAATCCGTTAGGGTCGCTGCTGTGCGTGCGCCCTACTACCGCCAATGGAGAAGCATTACAAACAAGTAAATAATAATGCACTAATGCTTCAAATTTGCTAATTTCAAATTGATCTGCGCGATATAATTAATTATATCATTTTGTACAGTATGTTATAGTATAAAATATAATATACTTTCACCGATTAAAAATAAAATAGGAGTTATTATTATAATTAATAATGATTGAAATTCGGGAATAAGATAATGCAAACATTTTAATGATTATTGTAATACTTTCATAAATCTTAATATTAGTCTGATCATAGACGTGTCCACACCTCATATTTTCTTTTCACAGGAATCGTAACCAGATTTACATCCTTTTGCGATGCATCTGTACCGTCATAATAAATATTAAAATGATATAAAAAAATTTAACAATAAACTATAAACTATAAATTATACTAAATGTTTACATATTTTTTATATCGGATGTCCGATGTTAGTATGTTCCGTAGATAATGTTGTTATTGGTTGTTGCGATTTTGTTGGGCGCACGCATATGTGGCGCTCATAGCGGAATTTCTCTATTATGGCGACGATAACCGATTAACCGAACCATAATTTTATATGGACGGGATTACATACGTGGTTACATACATTGTAATGTACAGAAAAACAATATTATTACAAATTTATTATTTTTTTTTTTTCAATACATTTTATTGTAATGATGCATTTTACAGTAAAGACAAACGTATAGCCGATATGGCTGATATCGTTGAACACTCTTTCTCGTTCGTACAGAATCACTCCAGTTTCGTCGTCGTCGTCGCTTTCATAACAAATGTAACGTTTGTAATCCGCGTTACGACAGTATTTGAGGTACGGTAGACAGTCTGAATGTATCCAAGTTTTGAATTTTTCAAACATTTCAGTTTTAGGATGACCGTCCGTCAACAAAACATGGAGTCCCGTTCGGAAATTATCACAGTCGTGAATCCGAACGTCCATATAGAGTACAGTTGTTTTAATCTGTCGAAACGCGAATCGACGCAATGTAATCTCGCATCATGAACCGCGTCGCGTTTGCGTCCAAAAGTAATGGTCCACCTGAATTTTAATGTTTATGACAAATGTTGTATTATAATTTTGGACCCCCTCCCCCCCCCAATAGATATTTCTAGTTGCGCTACAGAATACAAGTGATTCTATTTACACTATTAAATTATTCTATTCCTTACACTATTCCTTGTACTTTTCTTTGCCTACAGTGAGCTATAAAGCATGTATAATAGGGTGGAATGAAACAATCAAAAAAAAATAAAAAAATTTTTAGTTTTTAATAGACATTTTTTTATGTATTTCAAGAGTATTAAAAAGTACAAAAACTTTGGAGGTCATGGGATAATTTTTTGAGGTGCCGCCACGTACTTATTTATTGTACGCATAAATACATAATGTAAATTTGTTTTATTTTAATTTTACATTATTGTTTACCAAAATAATAATAAAAATTATAAAGTTACTTATCATTAGAATTTTACTTATCATATAATTTTATAATTTAAACAATTTATATTCTTTTTTTGTATTAAATGATGGCATTATAGCCCGCGACTCAATTCTAGCTCGTATAAATCCATCTCTTGCTGATTCACCACAAACCGCAGTAGATGCATCGGTTACTAACTTAACGGCTCTCTCAACAGCTTGAGTATGACATGGAAATATATTAATGTACTCAGCAACTTGTCCGGACAATCTGAAAGAAACAAAAAATTAAGTATTTAAATTTAATAAACAGTTTTGTAAAATATATATATTACTCGATTCAAAACTTCATTTTCAATCATTGATAATATTGGTGGCTCAGTTATTTCACATTTGTTCCAGTCTACTAATTCAGTATAATCAGAAGCATTGAAATTGAGTAAAGGTACTTTAAAGATACGAACTTCTGTTGCTTTGCTAAGTCTTGAATTAAAAATTTTTTGTATAGCAAGTTCTCTTATACGCATTCGATCATCAACTAGCATACTTAAAAGAATATTTTCAGGTGCTCCAAAATATGCATTTCTTTGAATAACTGGATCAATAATTTTTTGGTAATTTTTTGGTAAGTATCTTGAAAATTGAATGGTTTGCCAGACATGTTTTGAACCTAATGAACAAAATGATTTCATTTTTATGTGAAACCACATGGGTGCATAAACTTTTAAAATAAATTCAGTTAAAGTTATTAGGTTTTCTTCCGGTGTTTCAGTGCTAATGTATAACCGCAAAATTCTATTTGCAGTAGTCAGCCACCTTGAATGTGCTTGTTTACCTGGATTTGTACGTGCTGAATCTATGGAACATTCACCATTTATTATGCTTACACAAATGTTGAATAAATATTTTTGGTCAGTACTTAAATCAATTGCGGTTTCTAAAAACGGCATATTACCTTTAATAGGTTTAAATTTTTTAACTGGTAACTTATGACAATTCTCTAGTTGTTTTCCCAGTGCTCCAGAAAATCCACGCGGTCCTGAAGTTTTTCCATCTAGATGTTGGAATAAATGACGCAAAGGTAGTTCGTTAGCGTGTAACTGACAAATTACCCATTGTAGTGGTTTATTTAGCTGTTCCTCTATTAGCCTAATAACACCCCCTTTACTACCAGTATTTACGACGGTCCCATCACAACCAATCACCAACAATTTTGAAGTACATATGTCGTTTGTTTTTAAATAGCTTATAATACTGTTTTTAATACTTATAGCAGTTCCATTTACATGAGTACAATGTCCCATAAACCGAGACCCTGGCTCTCTTATGAGTGTAATGTGTTCTTCTGTTATTTTATTACGATAATATTTGTCATCTGTTTTTTGATTTATAAAAGTGTGGTCTTTACGTCCGTCAAAATATAGACTTTTCGGTTGCCTATCAGTTTGTATTTTTAGATCTTGGCGTTTCTTATGTCTCTCTCTCCTTATTTTCATTCTGTCAATCACATTTTGTTTATCATCAGTTTTAATTATTCCAACATCTTGTAGTATTGCACTAGCAATAGTAGCAGCAGTTCGATCAGATATTCCCGTTCTACCACACGCTAATGCTAGAGCTGGTAACTCGAGTCTCATTTGTGACTGTTTATTAGCACTATACGTTGAAGACAATGAGGACATTGAATTTGGTGAATAATTGGAATCTTCATCTGTATTGTCATCATTGTCAGTATTATATGTTTCATCCGTTTCTATTGTTTCAATAATATTATTTACACACAGCTCTTTTTTATTATGTTTGTCAATTCGACTTGCTTCTATTTCTTTTCTGTGCATGTTTTTATTAAGTTTTTTTGTTGTTTTAACATCAATCGATGACATAGCCATATTTCTGATTGATCTTTGGTCTTTCAGAAACATTTGTTCGAAAATGGGAACTTTACGAGATTTTTCACAAGAGCAAAGATAGAATTCAATACATTTGCAAGCTGCTAAATCAAATAGTGTATCTTTTGCATTATTCTGAAATTTTTCTAGATTTGATTTAAAAGTTAATGTATTTTTCCTGTTTTTAATAGATTTAATTATTTTTTTGTACTTATCGTGATAATTTATTAACAGTTGTAGTGCACGAATGTGCGATACTATTGGAATAGAGGCTTTCTGCCATATTTTTTCTACATCTGTCACTCTTATTTCAGAAATTATTTTAACAGTTGGATCTTTTCCATTACTATTTTGTTTTAATTGGTTTCTTACTTGTAAATAGAACTTCATTACATCTTCATAGGTAGGTAAAACTAAATTACTAAGATCACGAGTGTCACCAAAAATTGGACATTTTGACTTAATTCTGGTACAAACAGCCATTTCAGAAATTAATTGAAAATTAAACGAATAAATGCGTTAATAACTTTATATTAGCACTGTAAAACGTCGTTTACGTCCACACTCGATGATAAATAGTGCGATACTAATCGTAAGTCAAATGATAATAATGCTGATTGCCTTATTTAATCTATTAAACTATTAACTATGGTCAAAATAAATTTGGTGATATCGTAAAGTAATAAAAATAATGATACTTAGGTTTTTCGTTTCCTATTTCTATATATAGATTTTAAATGCTCGGCGGCACCTCAAAACAACACTCTATGTTGACAATTTTTTTTTTACATATTATACATACTACAACACAAGTTTTCCTTACTATTATAAAATTAAATTACAAAATAAATATTTTCGTTCCACCCTAATGTATAAGCCAATTTTTTTAATCCATCTTTTTCAAATTCTGATATATTTTTTTACCATGAAGGATTCGGTTGATTTCCGTAGTATAGCGGTTAATTATCATCTTAACGACCATCCCAATCATTTTTGTTCGAAAATTGGTCGTGATCTTGGCAATTAAGTATATTGTTAAAGTTATAAAGTGAGGAAATTTTGTTTGCAAACTTTAAATTAATATTTTCATGGTGACATATTTTAGATATATTTTCTCCAATATAATTTAATATATGTTCAATAGTTCTTTTAAATGTAATCGATGGATATTGAAGTGATTTTTGATGTACTTGATGTTCTCGAGCTGCTATGAGTTGGAAGGTCTATTAATGCATATTTTACTAAGACACTTCTTACAATTTTTAAAGAAGTCTTTATTCAATTTTTTTATACATAAATCCAGCGATGTATGAGTGTGTTTAGTCCCGAAGATAAGATGTAGAATTTGGTAGTTAGTGAATTGTTAATGGAAGGTCAGCAGCTATGATTTTATCACTGGGTAGACTAGGTGTTTTTGAAAACAGAAATTAATTTTTGAAATGAGCCAAGCTTCCTTCTGCAAAATCTTCCCCACAATTTTTTTTTTTTTTATTATTTATATAATTGTTTCAATACACTGATATTTTTACAATATTACTATTTTACAGATTACAGATCATAATTATAATTTTATAATGTATAAAAGTTTTGGTTAGCTATAAGTCTGGATATGTATCTGAGATTGAGGTGTCTTCACTGGGATCTAGTAGGATGTCCTGAGGTAGCCGTGGTTTGAGTCTCAGATTTGTAGATCTCTTGCCGATGTTGTAGTGACGAGCTCCATCTACTTTGTGGAGTTTTTCGTGGAAACTTTTAAATTGTTGTGTTATCCAAGTAGATAGGTGTGGTAGGCCTGTATCGTTGTGTAGCTGTTTGTTTCTCATAAACCAGGGGCCTTTAGGGCTATTCTTAGGAATTTATTTTGAAGAGTTTGTAGTTTTTTAATTTTTACTTTTGAGGCAGCTGCCCATACTGGGCATGCATAGGTTACTAGTGGTCTTATTATTGCTGTATAGAGGAGTAGAGAGCATTTCATTTGTATGGTAGATCTATGATTTAATAGAGGGTACAGTATTCGTAGCCTTGTGTATCCTTGGTTTAATTTTTTGTTAATGTGAATTTTCCAGCTTAGTTTTTCATCAAGGTGCAGGCCCAGATATTTTATTGATTCGTCTTTGTTGTTCCAGTTGATTTCTTTATTGTTTATATATTTTCGAAGTGTAAATATTTTTGCTTCGCTTTTGGTTGGGTTTAGTGTTAGTTTCCATTTTGAGAACCAAAGGGATAGTTCATCTAGGGAGCTTTGTAGGTCTCTTATTGAAGATTCGAGAGTTTGATTTTGCGTTATTATTGCTGTGTCGTCTGCGAACATAGCTAGCTGGCAGTGACGTGGTGTTGGTATATCGTGACAGTATATATTAAATAGAGATGGTCCTAGCACGGATCCCTGAGGAACTCCAGCCTTTACTCTATGTATTTGTGATAGATCTGTTCCTATTCTGTCATGGAAGCTGCGATTTGTTATAAATGACAAGAGTGTATTGTTAAGGTATGTGGGTAGTTTTAGGGTTTTTATTTTTGAGATAAGTCCATGGTGCCAAACCTTATCAAATGCCTGTGATATGTCTAAGAAGGCTACTGTGGTAAATTTTTTATTTTCGTAACCGTTTACTATTATTTCAGAGATCCGTTGTAGCTGGTGGGTTGTCGAATGGAGTGGTTTGAAGCCAAATTGATGTAGTGGTATGATTTTTAGGAACGGTTTAATCCTGTGCAGCAAGATTCTTTCGAGGAGTTTTGAGAAGGTTGGGAGTAGACTTATGGGTCTGTAACTTTTGGGTGAACTTTTTTGTTTTCCTGGTTTATGTATAGGGATAATAAATGCGATTTTACATGTGTCGGGAAAATAGCCTAGTCTCATGGAGGAGTTCATGAGGCTAGCTATGTATGATAGTGATTTTGAAGTGAGATTTTGAGTATTTTATTCGTTATTAGATTATGTCCCGGGCTTATTTTATTAGCTAGTTTATTTATTATTATCTGTATTTCATTAGGGGTACATGGCCTAATGGAATTAACTGTTGGTTGACCTTCAATGTTTCTTTGTTCCAGGTCTATTATTTCGTTTTGGTTTGTATGGTTTTCATCAGTTGTGAAGCAGCTTTCAAAGTGTTGGGCAAAGATTTCATATTTTTCAATGTTAGTTTCGTACTTAGCTAGTCCGTTTTTTAAGGGGGGAATTGTTTCGCGTTGTTTAGTGATTCTTTTGGTAGCTATCCAAAGACTTGAGTCATTTGGATTTATTTTTGACACGTATGCTTTGTAAGAATTAAACCTTAGATTATCCAGTTCCCATTTTACTCGCCTTGTTAGTTGATTTAAACGTATTTTGACTGCTGGTGATCGGTGTGATTGCCAAATTCTTCGTGCCTTATGTGCCTTGTTCGTGCCCGATTCGGTGATTGACAGTGGAATGTTACGAATAACGGCAGAGATGTCCTTTTCGCTTTTGAGTCTATTCGTATAATATTCGTATTTTTTTAATTCAAAATATTTTGTTATCGCTCGAAAGTCATCAATTGTCTCTACGTTGATTTTAATTTTGTTGTTTTTATTCATTGCTATGAAATTATTATGTAATAACGGCGAGATTTCCTCTCGGAGTTTTACGTAATCTAGTATGTTGATAACAAATATGGGTGGGATTTTTTCGTTAATATTAGTATTGGCGTTTTCTGTTTCCGTTTGATGTTGTGGATTATTAGCATTGATTTGGTTTTCGTCAGATTGAGAGTTTTTTAATGGAAGCGATTTGGCGAGGTGAAAAATATGTTTTCGGCTGGTTTGAATTTGTTTTTAGCTGTTTTAATTGGTGATCTGAATTCTTCGTCGGAGTTTGGGGAAGGAGATGTTGAGTCATCATTTCCAGCGGTTAGTCTTTTTTTGCTTATGATAAGTGGTGGGACATTTCGATCCGTTGAATTTTTGTTTCTAACAGTTTGTGTGACTGTGGGTTTATTCATTTTGGCTGTAAGTTGTTTGTTGGGTTACGTATTAATCGGCTGGGCTTATCGCCCGTGCGCGGTGGATTGTTTTTATACGATGTGTTGTGTTTGGAAAGCGCTCTTTGGACTGTATAATAATTCCTCACAATTTGACCCTGGTGAAGGCGATGATACCAAATTATTGAGAACTAATGTTTTATAGGCGGAAGTGAACGCATTACAATTAGGATTTGCTGATCCGACGTTCCTAATTACTCCAACAAGTCAGTGGATTACATAATTTATTTAGTTTGATTCAGTGTAATTTGATAACAAATCTACAGTGTAATTTCAGTGGTTTTTTACGTTCTCAAGTGGATTTATTGTTTCAGACTTGGCAACACTGGCAGTGAAGATAAGGTCATACCTTATATAAGAGAGGATTTTCTTTGTAAAATAATAATTTTGTGAAGTTAAAACTTAACAATTGTTATATATACTCCAATGTGTTCGTTGAGAATAAGAACTATTTCCAGTAATTAAAATAAAGGAATAGCTACTGTTTATATTATACTAACATTTATATTTATGATTTATCAGTCAGTCAAGAGTCAGGACCACGAACTAAGATATACAGGACTGGAAACGAATATTGATACCAGTACACCTTAATATTATGATTGTGCGGGGGACGAGGCAATTTCGGTTCTAATCAACACTAGCGCTCAACTCTTCTTAGTTTCTAATTTGTAATAATTTATTGTATAATCATATTTAGTTGGTAACATAATATCATGGCAATAAGACATAGGTACATATTATATAGGTAGCATTTATGAAATAAAAAATAGGTAGAACCTATTACCTATAATTTATAAAGTACCTATTATAGTATTATGTAGTAATAAGTTTTGATAATTTTTTTTTTTTTTGTAACTTTTCTGTTTTAATTGTTTGTTTTGTGACAAAGTAAACTGTTTCATTCTCATAGTGATGTAGTATTGGAAAATATTAGTCATTATTTCAGTTTTATGATCACTACAAGGAAATGTCAGTAAATCACCATGTTCTTCAAGAACATGATCAATAGTTTTGTTAAAAACTGGTACTGTTCCAACACGAATATGTTTCGAGATCTATCACATGGATTGAAATGTAACTCGCACACTCGTGATGTTGATAATATATATTTACCATTAACTTCAGATAGAATGTTGATCCATTCTTTGCAAATATTTGGATTTTTTGGTAAAGTAAATAATGAAATTTTTTAATTTTTTTCATTATGTGAAACACAATTTAGTACACAACACCTCACCATAATTGTGTGTATTTTAAGATGAACAAATTAAATTAAAATTATTCATTATGAATCTTTCTTAAAAAAGTCAGGTCACCAAAGTCAAGATCAAACAGACACAATTATTATGAATTATAATTAAACTATGTTAGGTAGGTATAAATGTATAATAATATATTTTACGAATCATGAAAAAGGCGGGAAATTAAGTTCCTGGTAATGTTGATTAGCATACTGATTTATTAATTTCTCGTTTTGAATACCTAGATAGCGCAAGTGTTTACAAGAACTCGAAGCTCCCCGTACTCCGCTCATTGTTTACATTAAGGAAGATTTACCTCTCACATCCTCCAACCGTATCGTTTCCAGTCCTGTATATCTTAGTTCGTGGTCAGGACATATTCGGTTATATTATTGTTATCTATAAATATTATGTGTAATAGTTGGTAAGACTGGGAGCAGGCCACTCTCCAGAGTTACTAGTAGTAGACAGTCTAGTCTTGCGAGGGTGTTCGGGACGAGTTGACACCACCGTAGGAGTTTTCTTTTCTTATTAGTACTTCATACCTATATTATATCATAAACTAGTGCCGTGTAATAAAAAGTGTCTTTAACATATATACCTTGAGTTTTGATTTATTAGTTAGTGTGTATAACATTATTTATTGTAGAATTTAATAAAATAATATTAAAATACATAAATAACTATTTAACTAATAAATTAACATTTTTTTACATGTTCCTTGAATACATTTTTTCTTCTTCGTTCGGGACGTCGGACGACGAAAGAACGCGTGAACCATTTTGCCATAGTGGCAGATAAACAAACTGCAAGTGACCAGGATTTAACTTCAGGCAGTTCCGCCACGGGAAAACGCGCGATGTCCCTCCCCCATTCCTGTGGAGGGTTGTAAAACGGCGGTGTTACTGTGGGCCTGTTTTCGCAACTCGAAATACTGAGTGCTCCGTCCGCGGTATCGGCGCCGTAACAATTATCGTCGACGTACGTTTAACGGCAAAACGCGTCGCAAGCGTGCGTGGAATTACGACAACCCACATTAGCGATCTCTTGTAGGACACATTCCGACCTGAACTATTCATATTTGCTACGCCTTCGATCGTCCGAGCTTAGCTTCCGCTCGGGGCGCTCGAACCGTTTTGCCTCAACCGCCTGAGGGTCAGTATTCAAACCTTATAAGACCGGTGTCTGCTGGCTGTCCATTGTGCAAGTACAATCTTCTTGTTTTCGTCCTTCGTCTTCTCTCCCAACTATTTGGGGTAAACCAAATTGTGTACATTTATATTTAGATCCTCTAAAAAGTTGTGGATGGTGTTGAAAATAGTAGATGTGGAACTACAAGTTTTGTCAAAAGAATTTTTGAAGTGAACAACCAATGGAATTAATACTTAAATTCGTAATTTATTGTCATTAACGTCAGATCAAAATACTCATATGACTAAGCTTAATAATGAGAAACTTCGTGGGGAATCTGGGATAAATTTGGTATATTTGGTACCAAATGTTTGACTGCCGGCTATTTACTAGCATTTGGTCGGGCAGCCACTTGAATAAAAAGAAAATGGTGTTCAACCTTGGACGGGATAGGTTACCAATATAAAAATAAATAATGATACGGCTTAAATAATTGACAACAATATATTATGAAGCACGACAAATTTGCGTATGTTGGCCGAGAAAACGTCTCTTCCCGATTCAGCGGTGGCTCACAGTGGTCTGAAACGTAAATTTACACGGCAAAAACCCTAAATTTTTAACTTAACTTTTTTCTTGTTTTTTAATTACGATATTAAAACATGCATCCCAAGGAACCTTAAAATGAAATTCTGAGTTCCTATATTCAATTTAACGTGACTTACAGCGTTGTCCGTACATTGTTTTTATAGTAAAATCGTTATTTTATCGAAATATTTACTTTTTTTCTTGGATATTTTTCTCGCATTAATAATTTTTGTTTATAACTTTTAATACAATTAATTTGAAGTTTCAATACCTTAAAATAATTAACAAATATAGAAACACATTTTTTAGTTTTTTTTTTTACGCACTTAAAAGAAAAGTTTCAATTTTTTTATGTTTTTTTTCACTTTGACAGACTTCTTTTAAAAATTACTCATGTTTACCATATATTGAATGCATATAACACGTAAAGAAAGTTCCCAGCTATTCAAAAATATAATTTTGGTTTGCATCTGGTTATGGATATAGTGTACAGAAATTATTTATTTCAAACAAAACTTGATAATTATATCAGCAAAAATATTGTTACCTTTATTAAACGATATAGGTACCAATGTACCATTCAAATACAAGATAGCAATATTTAAACACTTATTGGAATCTTATATCAGTTATATCTTATCTATGTAGTATATTATGTACTTGTGTTGTATTATATTTATAGACTATATAGTTAGTTAGCTATCTAGTTTTCGGTTATCTAGTGTAGATAATAATATAGGAGATGTAGGTAGTAGCGGGGGTAGGACACTTCTCGGCGGCAGGCTGATAATAAAGAATCAACCACTCCAGGTCCGCAGTAGGGGCAAGTATCTGAGAAAATATGAAATTTTAACGTTTTCATTTTTGGTAGCACTGAATTTGCTATGATATCACGTTTTATTGTTATCTCAATTACATTAACGTATTTTTTTTGTTTGTCTTTTGAGTTTTTGAGTCATTTGACTAGTGACGAACTGACTACTAGTTACTACGCGTCTACACTACTACTTGTTATATTCTGTGCAACAACTGAGTGCTGACAATTGTGCTATTATTGTAATATTCTGTGCTTATACCGAGCATTTATTTTGTATTTTTTGTGCGATTTATATTTATATAATCATCATGGTGTATGTGTGCCTTGTGAAAGGTTGTATAAATTCGTATAAGTACACCGAGAAGAAGTATAAACTGTTTAAGTTCCCTAATGATGAATTTATGTAAGTAGAACGTTAGCTATTAAATTAATTTTGAATGTTAGGAAAACTTTCCGAAGAGGCACAAGAAGCGAGGAATAAAGACTACAAGAATATAAGGGAACACCACATAAGAAAAAAAAAGACTTAATACTAATGAAGATTTGCTCCATATGCTTCTAGTCTCATCTGACCCTTATATTTCTTCAATGAGAAATGTACACGAAAAATATATGAACAATTTTTCGGAAGATGTAAAATCTCTTTTAGTATTGCCTCAGGCCTCCGAAAATAATAATCTAAACATTCTAAACCAATCATTTTCAGATATGGAATTAAGTGATTAAAAAATAAACTGAGTACTGGTGTAAATACGTAGTTATAAAAAATTATTATATTGTTACCATGTTTTCGTTTGAAATAAATAATTTCTGTACACTATATCGATAACCAGATGCAAACCAAAATTATATTTTTGAATAGCTGGGAACTTTCTTTACGTGTTATATGCATTCAATATATGGTAAACATGAGTAATTTTTAAAAGAAGGGAACATAAGCCCCGACCCCGATCATTTTAGGGCTTCGGGAAAAAAATGTTGCCCTCCCTAAACCCCCTGACCTGCAACTGCCACACCAAACAAGACCCCTCTACCCCCCCCCCCCCACCATCCAAGGGTGAAGATATCGGGGAAACAGTTTTTTGGGCATCTAGGGCGCACTGGGAACTGATACCCTCAGATTTGGTTCCCACTGTGCCATGGACGCCACCGGGGATAAATCCGCAGTAGAAGGAGATACTGGCGAAACACAGAGACCGTGGGAGCCAGCGTACCCACTGTGAAGGTGTATAGCAACACAGAACGGTGGGTTGAAGATGTTGTTCGAGAAGGCGCTGGCCCTGGAGGGGGTCTGCGACAAACTTCGCAGTGACTTGCGAAACTGGCGATTCAAGAGCTACTTTCGGTGATCAAGGGCCTGAAACGTAGCAAAGAGAAAGTATCTAGGGTCTATAACGTTGCGGCAACAGGCGTTAAGAATATGGAAACATGTCTAGAATCAAAACGGCAGCCGCCCGAAAATGCCCAGTACTACGGAAGAAAAACCCCAGCATCGACGAAGCACACCCTAAGCGCTGATGAAAGCGTGCTGGCGGGAATACGGGTGATTAGTTCCACCCTCGTCGAGCACAGCGAAAAGATCGAAGCCTTCGCCGCCAAGTTGGCATTAAATAATTATTGAGAAAATCGAAAAACGACCTCTCTAAAGTACCATTTTGATCCAATTTGCTAAAGGATAAGGTACTGTGGCGGTATACGTTGAAATCGAAACACTCCTTCTGGAAGAAATTTTGTATACAGGATATAAAAAGAAGAAAAAAAAAATAAACACCATTGTAAAAACAATAGCTTCATCGCTCAGCTCAGAATCTAAAATAATGCAGTCTTCTGTGACTAATTTAAAATTAAAATGAAAATTATATAGTATACAAATAAACAATTAATAAGTCTTTTTGAATAGATATTGTAAAAAAAGTTGCTTTAAGTTAAAATATTATCGGATTATCAATGTCTACTAAGTCGTCTATAGCTACCAAGTCTTTATATTGTTGGTCAATGTTCAGAGTGGTTGGATAATATGAAGAATTTAAAAATATTTTTCAAAACTTCTTCTGGAAACTTATAGTCCGCACAATACACTTTATTTATTTTAAGTCCCAATCGTATGGTGAAGATCGAATAGGTCCCATACGATTTCTCAACTTGTTTTTAACTATGGTCATTTGGCTGAACAACCTTTCTACGTCTGCATATGACCACGGTAGCACAAGAATATGTTTACTTAGCTTACAAAGATCATTAAAAAGATTATTTCCAGAAGCATCGACACAATCATCAACTTCTTTCCAAAACTTGCTGGTATTTATGTGCTCAATCCGTTTTATACTAGTTAAGTTGTTCCACTGATGATTCACTTTGTCCATATTCTGTGTATCATATTAAAAAAAATCCATCAAAGGTGTCAAAGGTTCCTTAACAACAGAGCATTTCTTACTGATACCAGAGATACTTTTTCCAAAATATTTATGTTTTTAGGAAATCTTTGCTGAAACTGTCTCAGTAAGACTTTTAAAAATTGAATCTATCATAAAACTTCTTGGTCCTTTTTGAAGGTATTTTTAATGAGATCTTCAAATTCATTGCTAAAAACTATTTGAGGAATAACATAACTATCCATGTTGGTTTTTAGTGGATCTTTTCTACAGTATAGATTTCCAAAACGTTTGGCCACTGAACGTACTAACAATGTTAAATCACTTAATAACTTGCATGGATCAGCATTATTAGATTCAAAAGATTTGTTCACCAACTGGATCTCTAAAAGTATTAGGTGCAAAAATGTTAGATATGCCAAATTGTTATTGTCATTATACATTCCAAACAACATTTCAGCAGTATAACATTTGTCCTGTCTCACAATACTAAAAAGAGTTTTCAACTCAACCCATTACTTCAAAATACGCCCAACAGCAGTTTCAATCGATAACCATCTAGTATCACAAAATTTCACAATCTTTCAAGGGTTATGATTATCATTAAGTGGTTTAAATAAGTTTCTGCATTGAGCTTGGCGTAACGTTGAATGGGCAAACCAATTATACGTTTATTTTATAAGAAATTCAATTTTTCTTGGATGTGTTTCACTACCACCAGCAGAAATGGCCAACTGCAGAGAATGACATACACAGGGAATATGTATGAATATGGGTACCTCAGTTAGTCAAGCATTGTCACTGCCTATGCCATCCATATTTTTCACATCAAGTCCTTTATTTTTAAGAGTTGAAGTTACTGCTTTGCAATAGCTTTACTATATCATGCCTCAGTGCCGAAGTCGACTGGAAATTGTGTTTTTGATTCTTTGTTATATTTATCATATTTGTTATATTAATACGCCGACTTCACAGACTTGGCCACTGAAAAATGGGATGCAATATGATTAGTTTGCTCAAATTATAGTCATTATATAAGCGATATATTACGCAATTTCACTTACCTATAATAGAGCATATGAGTTGAGTTATAGAATATCATAGCCGATAACATATAATCTATATCTTGTATACTGTTCATGTACTTGAGATTTTCTTCAAACGTTTCAGATGGGGAGAATGATGTAGGTTGGCTGTTATTGAAAAAATGTATTGTGTCTATGGAAATAGTGTCTGAATGTTTTTGAATAGGGAGTTTTACTGTTATTAAGAATTGTGAGTAATGTTTAACTGTTTGAAATTTTAAAATATCTTTCGATTGTTTTTTGAGTAGTGCTATTTTTTTCCCCTATTTTTTTATCGTATTTAGAATTTACATAATCGGTTGCTATTTTGTTTATTGAGTTAGGATGTGAAGTTATAATATTTTTTTCAAGCCCTTCATCTTTTATATATTTTACAATATTACTATCGTTGGTGTATCTTGAAAATACCTGTTATTAAATATTGTTTAATTATTGTTATTTGTGTGATTGTAAATATATTATAAAAATTGTTACATTTACTTTTTTATTGATAAAATACTGAATTGAATCACGTTTAATGAAGCAACGCTTTCCATGTTTGAACCAAAACTTTTGAGGTAATAGTACAAACTAGTTGAAGTCATTAGTGTGGTGCTGGGAAAGTGCAACATTGAAGAAGCAATCGCCATTATTACATTCTATTAAAAATAAATGAATACCATTTTGTATTGATAATATTACAAAAAAATTTGTAAAGTAAAATTTAAGTGTCGGATTACCTAAAAAAGTCATGAATAGCTTACCGTTGGACGTTCCCTGGGTATATCCGAACCCTTTTTGAAATGAACAAAACTTAAATGTGATAAAAGAGTTTGTTCATACATAAAACTTTTATCACCAGAAAAAACACTTCATGGTAATAAATTTATACGTCTTCTCTTGTTCATCATAATTTCTTTCGATTCCCTATAGCAAATTAACTAAAAACAATAAAACAAAAAATTCTGATAAGTACATATCGCTCTGCTGTACAGTAGGCAGTAGCGGTTCGTACTACGAAAAAAATCTGGTATCAATAATCTATACACATAAGCACAATACATTTTTCATTAAAATGTAGATCAATGTTGTGAAAAACGGAAATTTTTACGCAAAATCTGTTTTCGAGAAAATTGATTTTGGTTTTTGGTGCAACTCTGTTTTTGTCGGCCGAGAGTACTGCTGAAATATTGCAAGACGCGTCAGACGACCACCAACCACCTGTACAACGGGTTGTCGAAAGTACTCAGGATGTGGGAGATGTCAATGGTCAGTGTAAGTATTGCATGTTTTATTTGCATGTCTACCGGGTGATTGCAGCTAGAACGGCCAGACTTCAGCCGTCAGCTCAGTGCATACGGGGTTTTTGATATTTTTACATGTTAATAGCAGGGATGATACCTGGAGACGTGTGTTATCTAATGCATAAGGTGTGGAATCGGTCATTATATTATTCGATTTTTAATTAAGTTATTAAAGTACTATTTGCATGGCCACCGGGTGATTGCAGCTAGATCGGCCAGACTTCAGCCGTCAGCTCACTGTGTACAGGGTTTTTATTTTTTTTTACATGCAAATGACGGGGAAGTAATTGCATGTTTTATAAATGGGATAATTAAATTATTTAAACCTCATTTTATTTTTTAGTGACACTTGTTTGTTTGTCGCCGCCCGAGAATGCTACTGAAATACTGCAAAACGCGTCAGACGACCACCAATCTCCCGTACAACCGATCGTCAATGTTTGCACATCAACAACCATTCATGATGACCCACCAATAGTTAAAGTTAATTACGCCAAACGTACTTTAAAATGTAAATTTAATTTTATATATTGTAGTTGTTTTGAACATTATTAGATGTTTTTTGCTGATTTTAGCTTTGAAATGCATTACAACACGGTCAAAAAAAATTTTCCTGAGATCCCATTTACCAAAACACATCTTTAATGAGTACCGAAACTATAAGAATGTGTTCGACAAATTGTTTTTTTCGGACTGTAAGTATTTAACCTAGTAACCTTTGATACATGTAAGTGTTAATTTTCTCCATGTACTTTTATAAGGATAACATTATGTTTTATATTTTAGTCTTACCTAACATACCACTAGTTAGAGATTATATTTATACAGAGGAAATAATAAGAAATGTGCAGAGTACTCGTACGATTATTGTAAAAAAAAGAAAAACTAAAGTTATGAAAAATAAGTACTATTTTAGTAATGTAAGTATAATGAAACAAATAATGCATTAACTTGTATCTGTTTCATACACCCAAATACTCAAATAATTTAAATTGATAACACGTGTATTTTACTACTTCCAGGATACAGTGAGAATTGTTGCTGCTGGCCTATCAACTGTCATCGGGATGTTTGAAGATAAAATAATGAACGTTGCGTCATTAAAATTATTTATTCAATCAACTGGTCATTTCAACATGAAGGTCGAAGATGTGTTAAATCAATCTTTGTTACTAGTAAACACATGTTGTTTTAAAAACAAATTAAAAGTGGACACCAAAATATCAACAATCTTTAACATTGTCAAAGATGAAATTGACATTAACAAAACCAGTTTAGTTGATAAGGTTATAAATTTAAATGGGAACCTAAAGAAAAAAAATAAAAAAACAATTAACATAGAAAAAAATAAAATTATGAAAATTATTAATGGTGACACATTCAATTGTCTAGTAAAATTTGAACAGTCTCTGTAAGTAAAAGAAATTATAATAACAAATAACATGACATAAAATTAATAAATCCATGTATACAATTTTTTACAGCTTATCTACAGTACCGATCAACGACAAAGATTATTTGGATATTAATTTTACATTAAATTTCAATGAGAAAGATTTAAATCCAATTAGTAATTTATTGTCAATGAATATAATTACTAATTGTTTATGGGAATTATTTGCCAAAATATCAGAGGATTATCTTTTTATAAACCAAAAATCTAAAGCTATACATACCTATTTAACGTTTGGTATGAAAACTACATTGTACAAAACTGATTACGAATCACTGTAAGTATTTGTTTAATAGTGTGTATATTTTAAAAAATCATCCATAAATAAATCTGTTTTGTTTTGTCATTTCTTTCTTATAGGAACCAGAATCCAGAAGTAGGTGCAATTTTACACGAAATATTTAAGAATCTTGTATTGTGCAGTAAATATAACATCATCAACAAATTCTTAAATATTTATTCCCAATATGAATATGCAGTGCTCACACGTGCTGGAATTTATATTTACGAGTGCTATGTGCTAATTAAATTTCAGCAGATGATGAAAGAAATGGATGAATTTAGCGACAATTTAATGTTTGATCTATACAAGATTCCGTAAGTATTGTGAAACAAATTATACATGCATGCCAATAATAATACCTTTTATACACAGGAGACCATTTATCAATGAAAACGAATTCTTGATTGATATGAATCATAAGTACTTAATGGTGTATACTGGGTTTGAGAATGAATACTTGGAATTCGATGAAGTCTTAACTGTGGCAGTGTACTTAGGCAAAACACATCAAACCCTAAACGTTTAACGGTATGCATAATAATATACATGTTTTACCTACTTATTTTAAGTTATTAAACTAATGTATTGATTCATATAATTTTAGGTCTATCACCATTTCAATGCCTTCATTTTAATAACATCCATACTCCATTTCCAATTAAATACAGATATTAATAAATTAAATTTTAAAAAAACTTTAATGAAATTGATTACAAAAGATATTATTTTTAGGGAACGTGATAACAAAAAAAAAGGTTATGAATATTATATAAATTACCAAAATCCTAATATAAATAAATTACTGTCCAGCAGCCAATTAATAACAATGGTACTTAATATAACTAACATAGAAATAACAAATTATTCGAGCATTTTTAATTTAGAAACTACTCTTTTAGGCAATAAATCACCGTATTTTAATACATCGTGTAAATACAATAACAGTTTGGATACCGAACAAATTACATTAAAAATGCAAAAAATTAAAAATTACACATACTCCTTGATTGTTAAAAATTTAAATATTGACCCAAATAAGTTCCATCTAAATTTTAATACCGAATTAGCTAAATATCGAAAAAGCCTGTATTCGTTGACAAATTATGTTAAGTTTCACAAATTTAGTAAAATCCCCAACCTCAACTGCTGCTCTACAATAATGTTGACACCAGGAATATCTGAAAAATATAGAAAAAGAAAAAATTTTTTGTCAACACATCAATTTTACAAAAGGTAAATGTAATACTTGAAAAAAAAAATATTTTGTAATTTTTGTATAATTATTTGAATTTTAGAAGGAATGGTGATCAACAAATAAAAAAATTAAAATATACAGTTTAAATGTTTTTAGTTATTTTTTTTTTACCTTACTATCCTGCTATATGAAAAATATATTAGTTGTACACGAAACTACCAGAGATGTTAGTCGGCAAATCGAAATATGCATAACTGTGTATTACACAGTGTGTAATATATGTGATATTTCTTAATTTTTGTAACATTGTCATTGCAAAATGGTATTTATTTATTTTTAATAGAATGCATTAAAGATGATTTGTTCGTCAATACTGCAATTCCCCAACGACGTTATTACATCAACAAGATTATATTATTATATTAGAAGTTTTGGTTGTAGAATGGAATGCGCTTATGCATTAAAAAAGGTTTTATTGATAAAAACTTCTAATACAAAACAGCATTTAATCAATAAACAATTTAATGTAACAGTTATTATAATTTATCTACAATCACACAAGAAACAGGTTCTTTCAAGATACAAGAATGTGGGAAACATTATAAAATGTGTACAAGAGATGGAGCATGAATGGTTTTTATATTTAAGTAAATAAATTAAGAACCCAGTATAAATAAATGAACTAGCATCAAAGTATATAAATCTGAAAACAGCCCTTTCAAACTGCAAATCCAAAAGAACATCGCTTCATCGACAAATCTGGAACAATATTCATTTAGTATTAATATTTAATATTAATTATTTATTTATTTAATTATTATAACATATTATATATTAATTGTATTATTATAACATAGTTTATAAAGAAAATATTATTTTAATTACATTGTCAAATGCCTTGCATAGTTTGATGAAACTTGAGATTTGGAATAGAACACGTACCGACCACTTTTGGTCTCAAAACTTTTGTCACCGAGGACCATACTAACAGGTATTGCTATAAAATATAAATAATAATTTAAATAAAAATAATATAGTATAAATAATGCATTTCTTACTTCAAAGTTTGCCATTGTCATGTTATGTGCTTTTTTTTTCTGTGCTTCGACAAGAATGACGGGCTACTAAATTCCATTCCACATATGTCACACTTATATGGATGGACACCATCGTGTGCATAATTATGATACCTAAGGTATCTCGCACAAGTAAATGTTTCTCCACATCTATCGCATTCATATTGTTTAGCCTCTGGGTTGTGTTTAAGGTTCCAGTGTTTAATTCTATTGGACAAGTCATTGTATGAAGCGTAGCAGTCGGGGCATTTAAATCGCTTCTGGCCAGTATGTGCCTGCATGTGCAACTGCAACTCTGACTTTCTTTGGAATGTTTTAGTGCAATATGTGCATGGGTAATATCGTTCATGCTTCATTGCATGTCTACTTAGCCAACTTTTGAACTTGAAATTTTTGGGACACTCAGGGCACTGATACAAATTGTCAGCATCATTCTCATCACCGTCATCATCATCTCCTTCTTTATTGGGATTATTCTCAAATTCATCACACATACGGTTTTTAGGTTTTTTTCTTTTAGGTGAAGCATTTGTGGTGTCTGGTTCACTTGAATGATTGGTTGTTGATGTGCAAACATTGACGATCGGATGTAGAGGTGGTTGGTGGTCGTCTGACGCGTCTTGCAGTATTTCAGTAGCACTCTCGGGCGGCGACAAACAAACACGTGTCACTAAAAAATAAAATGAGGTTTAAATAATTTAATTATTCCATTTATAAAACATGCATTACTTACACTGACTATTGACATCTCCCACATCATGAGTACTTTCAACAATCGATTGTACAGGTGGTTGGTGGTCGTCTGACGCGTCTTGCAATATTTCAGCAGTACTCTCGGCCGACAAACAGACATGTGACACTAAAAAATAAAATGAGGTTTAAATAATTTAATTATTCCATTTATAAAACATGCATTACTTACACTGACCATTGACATCTCCCACATCATGAGTCCTTTCAACAATCTGTTGTACAGGTGGTTGGTGGTCGTCTCACGCGTCTTGCAATATTTCAGCAGTACTCTCGGCCGACAAACAGACATGTGACACTAAAAAATAAAATGAGGTTTAAATAATTTAATTATTCCATTTATAAAACATGCATTACTTACACTGACCATTGACATCTCCCACATCATGAGTACTTTCAACAATCGGTTGTACAGGTGGTTGGTGGTCGTCTGACGCGTCTTGCACTATTATTTTAGCATCACTCTCAGCCGACAAACAGACATGTGACACTAAAAAATAAAATGAGGTTTAAATAATTTAATTATTCCATTTATAAAACATGCATTACTTACACTGACCATTGACATCTCCCACATCATGAGTACTTTCAACAATCGGTTGTACATGTGGTTGGTGGTCGTCTGACGCGTCTTGCAGTATTTCAGTAGCACTCTCGGGCGGCGACAAACAAACATGTGACACTAAAAAATAAAATGAGGTTTAAATAATTTACTTATTCCATTTATAAAACATGCATTACTTACACTGACCATTGAAATCTCCCACATCATGAGTACTTTCGACTAACGATTGTACAGGTGGTTGGTGGTCGTCTGACGCATCCTGCACTACTTCAGCAGTACTCTCGGGCAACATACAGCAAACGGGGTTGCCTAAGAAGCTGCAATCTAAAAAAAAAAAAATAAACATTTTTATATACTGCATTTATTAGTCATGGTAACTAATAAGTTACCAGGTTCACTTTCAGGTGATGCTGCAGTCATTTGTGTGTTGTCTGAGTATGTGCAATTTTCCTCTGAAATTAAAATATAAAAAAAGAAAATTAAAAAAAATCAAGTGCCTATGACTCTATAATATACAAAATTCAAAAAACTCACTTCTATTGTCAAAACAAGTTTTACAATTACATAGAGTGTTGTTGTTTTCAAAGTAGTTTCGACCATAAAATACTGTTATTTCTTCTCCCACATTGATCTGTCTTGTAGTAACAACTCCTGTCCTCTTTTTGTTTATGCATTTTAACACGGCATTTGAACGGCATGCGTGGTTACAAAATGCAGCTGGCCCGAGGAAAAGCATATCCTTTTTTAACCTACCGCTGTATATTAGTGAAAAGTCATTTTCTCCTGGATAGATGAATTCCTTTTCTATAAGGTATGTTGCACCTACCAGTCCCTGTATGACAGTGTCTATAATCAAAAATTACAACATGGTGGAAATTAATGGATTAAATTAACTGTTGTCAATGTGATAATAATTTTAATAAGTTTATTTTTCCAAGATCACATTATACATGGTTACAGGTTTTAACATAACTGACTTTTAAAATAGCTATTGGTCCAATTTATATTTTTTTGTTTATTACTAAGAGACCCTTGTGCTACATGTACAATATTAAAAAAAATATTCATCTAAATAAATTAGTTTATTTTTTAGAATTTCTTAAAATATCAATATTTTTTTGCATATATAAATGTGGAGCGTTATAACTTCTTTCAAATATTATTTTCAATATTATTTCTTAAATTAGTAGATTACTTATGTATGACTTTATTAATTTTAAAATATTAGCCCTTATCCTAGCATAGAAATAAAACAACATACCTTTTTTTATTTGAACTGTAGCTACCACTGACAGTTCATCATGAGTCTTATTTTTGAACCTGGTATTCTTTACAAATTTAAATGTTGATAGTTCACTTAAAGCAAATTTATACAGCTCTTCTTGATCACTCCAGATGGCATTATCTGATTTTGTGATCGGAACTAATGCGGTCATACCAGTGTTATGTGGTCGGACGCCTAACGCATCACCCAACATTTTTGATGTATAGTAGTCATCAGCTGCGGCCAGCACATGGGCATTCCAGCTCTTGGATGTACTAGAAAGTGCCATTGAAGGCTACAATATAACATATTACTTTAATAGTGTTAATTTGATATTCCAAAACATAATATTGACATTTTAATAGGTAACACATTAATAATAATAACTAGGGCACAGATTTATATGCAACAAAAATCTAAAAAATATGTATAATTATAAATTTTTATGAAGTTAACTGAATTAGATAGATCATGATGTTTATATTTTATGTTGTTTAAGTTTTAATGTGGGTTATGCCACTCAAATGTTGAAAAATATTTAGGTATGCTATTGCAGGTGGGTTAGTCCAACTCATTGAAAATTTGTTAATCACTTAAATCTGAATCTTTTTTTTATATAGTATATTAATATAAACTTGGTTACACCAGTACACCACAGTCCACAGAATATATTAATTTTTATTAGGGCTAGGGACTTCATGCCCTATAAAACCTTATAATATGCATGCATAAATGCCCTAAAGAGTCACTAAATATGCTATTAAAATATGCATTTAAAAAAACTAATATTTTAAAATATTTATTATATCTCAGGTCCAGGAAATCTATGTATTATAAAATCATATAAATAATTGTCAAATATGCACTTCTAAAACGAAAAATGGTCAAATATGCACTTATAAATGAAAAATGGTCAAATATGCAAAATATGCAACTATAAATTTTAAATTTAAGCTCGTATTGCTATGAAACAAATTTCTATATAACTTAGCTATGTTGTTAATGATTATTTAAAAACATGCAAACTCCTAGAAGTCCCGAGCCTTAATTATTATATATTATTATGTGTTTAAAAAGTCGATAAGTATGTTTGTAATTTTAGTACCAGATTATTATAAAACAATTGTAGGGAATGATATTATATTTTCAAACTTGGTCTACAATTGGGCGTAATTTTAATATTTTTCCCGGGCGTAAAAATTCTTACATCCAACTCTGGTATAGCCCCAGCCTTAAGTACACATTACGAAATGTAGACATTTATAATCAAAATTATTCTAGGTGAATTATAGAAGAATATGCATTTGCATATAAATCTAGGACTTATAATAACTAATAAGTAGTAATATAAAAATAAAACCTGTAATCTGCAATGGAATAACTGGAGTAACAGCAGTAAGTTGTGTCCGACGCGGTAGAGAAAAATGAAATGATGGATATTCATGTTATGACTAATGGGTAATGTACTGCTAATAAACGACTCGCTTGGTGGGGTCGGTTGCCGTCGGTCGCGGTGGTTGCGGGGGTTGCGGCGGCGGTGGTGGTGTCATAGATATTATGGGTATAAGGTAATCCGGCTGTTATTCAGCAAAACAACCATAGAATAATTATATTAATAGATAAGCCATACTCTTGAGGTCTGGACAATCACTACAATGTAATGAATAATGATCTGCGATTAAACCAAAGGTTAAACCCATCGAATTCGGCCGGTAAAATATTTAAAATGCACGATGTGTGTACGTCGGGTGGTGATGGTGGACGGCGGTCACATAGTTGTTATCGGTATGCGGAAATCCCGCATTTACTCCGGGTTATTTATAGTTCTCACTGAGAAGTGTTCTTCGACTATTTAAAGTCGGAAACGTATGTAATCTAATGATACAGGTTTCAAGTCAATCTCACAATTTTAATTTTTTTTACATGCAAATGACGGGCAGGGTAGCTGGAGACGTGTGTTATCTAATGCAGAAGGTGTGGAATCGGTCGTCCTATTATTCGATTTTAAATCGATTTATTAAATTATATTTGCATGTATAGCTGCAATCACCCGGTAGACATGCAAATAGTTCTTTAATAATTTAATTAAAAATCGAATAATTGTGCGATCGACTTGAAACCTGTACCATTACATCGAACACGTCTCCAGCTACCATCCCTGCTATTAACATGTATAACACTCAAAAATCTCGTAGGCCCTGATCTGACGCCTGGAGTGTGGCCCATTGCCGGGCAATCACCCGTATGCCGTGCAAATATATTATAAATTAATTAATTAAATATTTGTGCGATCGACTTTAGTACCTACATCAGTACATGCAATATTGACTGAATGTTTATGTTAGCATTTTCTATACCCCATAACATTTTGACTTATTTTGAGCTTTTTACGGACATTTTCAGTTTCCATTTTTTTAGGTTTTTTTCTATAGGTAAATATCAATAAAATTTTATTTGTTGGTTAAAAAAGCTTGACAATTTAATAGAAGGCTCCTAGTATATTGTTTCAATAACAGATGAAAAAAATTAAAAATCCATAGTCACAATTTTATATTTAATAAAAAATATCTGAAATTAAATTGAGAATTGTAATAAGAAATCTATATTTGATAAAGATTTTTAATTAAATAAAGATTTTCTATGTCATAGATTTTTATCTTTTATTTACATTGGTTTTATAAGAATCAATATTTTTTTATTGTATAATACATTATTTTATAAGCTACATTTTTTTTTACAAAATAATGATTTTTTTAATACATTTTTATGTAATATAGATTGTTTATTACATTATATAAATTTTGGTTTCTGTTGTAACTCTAAAAAAAATTACCGTTATTATTTAGCAAATAAATTGTGAATACACGAAAATTGATTTTCAAAAAATTTTTGTTGCATCGAGCCACCAATTTGAAAACACATCGTACAGTGATGCAGTGCTAGCGGCACTCGTCGCTACGCTCCTCGGCCCCGTCGCTCCGCTCCGCAAATCGAAAATATCCCCCGACTTGCTATGCAACCCCACCTTAAGTAGGTAACAGGGTAAGTGATGTCGTAGTATATAGGCAGTGATTACGCAGTTAACATAAAATAATTATAAAATAATTTAAAAATTCGTTATATAAGAGCGTTAAAATAAAGTGTTGCGCGCATGAGTAAAACACCGAAAATAGTGAACTTCGCAAGTTTATAACTTCAAAACTAATCATTTGCGCAAATTTATTTTTGCACCATCGTTCTTAACTCGTTGTTTGATGTTTCAAAAAAAAAAATTGAAAAAATCGCGTGGTAGCTAAACTGCAATTATACCAAATAAACATAAAAATATCTTAATAAAAAATCTATTTAATGCAAAATATGTACCTATATTTCATAAAAAATCTATATATAATTAAAAATATGCATATTTGATAAAACAAAAAACCTAAATCCAATCAAAAAAATTTTATTTCATGTCTAAAATACTGTAGATTTATTGTACACAATTACACATAACACTTTACCAGGTAATGAGGCTCACAAAATTGTTGTATTATTTTATTATTTGCGAGTTTGTGGTGCACTTTTGTACATTTTATAATGTACATGTCTCCAGCCCCCCCTCCCACTTTGGGAAATACTTGGAAATTCAAAATCATTTCTACGCCATTTTTTGTTGGTGGTTAATTTAAATATTACTTACAAAAACATAACTTTAGCGTTAGAATTGATTTTCTTTTGTTAGTTAGGAGCTATTGTTATAATAATATTATAAGAAAACGTGAAAAGTATATATAGTTGTTTTATATTTGTAATTAAGGTTGCCATGACCCATCCATTATTCCCACTGGAAATGCTCTAAGACTTCTGAAATCTCGAAAAATGGCTTCTGAAAAAAGAAATGCAGATACGCTTACTGCGATTGCTATTATGAAAAAAGAAGGTGAATTTAAAGACGTAATAAGAGAAGTTGGATATGATCCATTTTTTGTTCACTATACCAATGCAGAGCAAATTCATATGTATCGTAAGTATTGTAGTCATGTTAATCATCCTGAAATTATCATTGACGCAACAGGATCCGTTGTGAAAAAAATTAGTAAACTAGGCTTAGACAAGACAAATGCCATATTTTTATATCAAGCTATCGTTTACGATGAATTAAAACGCCATAGCTTTACAATCACAAATATGCTTAGTGAAAGGCACAATACTATATGTATTTCTAATTGGCTGGCTTACTGGATGAACTGCAATGTTCCGAAGCCTAAAAAAGTAGTATGTGACCAATCATTGGCTCTTCTATCTTCAATAGTAAGAACATTTACACAATATTCATCATTAAACAGTTATATACACGCTTGCGCTGACATACTTACCAACAAGATACCCAAAGATTCTCGTTGGCTTCCTCAATGTTATATTAAATTAAGACATAGCTCATTTCATGAAACTGGCAAGCTAGTCGCCTGATTTAAAGTTGTTAAATAGAAGAGTTAAATAAATCATTCTTAGGACAATTGGTTGTTTACTAAAATGTCAAGACCTTGAAGACGTATACTCATTGTTCCTATCACTTTTAATAACAATTACCAACGAAACAAACGGAGTTATACGAAATACAGACATTGAAACATCATGTCAAAAACATTACATGAGGTTGATTAATACTGCATCAACGGGTACCATAGAACTTGACCAGTACCTGGATACAATTATAGATTATGTAGATAACGAAAATACATGCCTGGATGAACATGATAACGATATCCAACTTGAAAGTCTTAATGATATGAACCCTTTCCAAACATTGGCAGAAACAGTATTTAATGAAACGCGTCATGTACACGTCATGTACAAGAAGGGGTAAGTTTAAATCCATTGTATGCTCCAAAAATAGTCCCTCATCTAATTAAGATGATGAAATTTTTGCCATTGTGGTCGGGCATAATGGTACCTATTTTTGGATATGGAGAACGTGTTTCTAGCTCTGCTGCAGTCGAGTCCAGTTTTCATAAACTCAAAAATGTAACGCTAAAGCATGTTTCTTTACCTACGGATATAGAATTTTTTTTAGAAAACCATATACGATCATTAAGAGGAGCATTGTTATTACATTCCACTCAAGAGTCAGAGACAAATGTAGTAAACCAAATAGCTAAACCAATTGATGATTCAGTTCAGACAATTAATAATGTACGTGAGTTAGAGATAGAGGACAACAACATAGAGGAACAGACTACTTCATATAATTTACTGAATTTAAGGTGCCCATTGTGTAAATCTGGATCATTACCATCTAATAACAGAGCTCATAAATGTGTAATATGTAAGAAGCAAGTCCATGCACTTCCAGAATGCTCTGCACACAAGCCAGATGACGATGAAATTCGTATCTGTTATAACTGTTTTGAGAATAATGAAAAGCTCATTGAAGATAAAGCAACGGATGAGTGGAACCGAAAAAATAAAAAGCAAATTAAAAGTGGTTCATATCTCCTGCCGAATCCACATTTAAGACACGTAAATATTAGTAATTTTCGAAATTCGCGTCTTTTATCTTTGTTGAAAAATGGATCCCGCGCAGAAGAACTCAAAAGCTGTAAGTTAAAGAATTTAGATGCAAATGTATTAAGTAACACATGTGCATTTGATTCAATAACATCGATGGTAATGGTAGCTTTTTGTGACAGTCAATTATTTTCAGAAGGCCTCGTAAAATATAAAACAAAGTACATTGATTTTATAACTCAGTTGGTTTCAAAGGGCATTACGGCATACACATATACGGATAGAGCAAAATTAATTATTTAACTATTGAATCCAGTGTTAGAAGCACTTGAGTATAATACTTTTTTCGTGAAGTGTGAGACTACACCTAAGACTATTTGTAAGTCTATGTTCAAAGAGTTTCCATCTATCACAGAAAGAAGTATTTGTTCTAACGAAAAATGTAAAAAGTTTCAAGAATCATACTATCCGATCTATATTATAACACACAACACTACAAACTGCATTATCGGTGATTTGCAAAAATGTATTAGTGACCAATTTCAAATTCGACAAATAGTGTGTAATTATACAGATAAATTGGATGAATTGCAATGCAACAGTCTTAGACGAACAAGTTTTGAAATATCCCCATTATATTTACTGATAGAAGTTTTGTTTTGGAGAGGTGTGTATTTTTTAAATTATTTTTAATTGCAAATAAATTAATTTGATTTATTTAAATATTTTTAGGAGATAACTTAGAACAGAGTACTGACGCTGCACCACATGTAGAAGTTAAATTGAGAGATATTCCTGCAATTGTGTTCCATGAATCTACAGCGTATGAATGAAAAGGAGTTTTAAACTACCATAAAGGCAAAACTCAGCTAATAAATTCAATTGGACACTATACTGCCTATTGTAAAAGACAAGGAGGTTATTGGGAACTGTATGATGACTTAAACAAAAAACCAAAAGCTGTAAGTATAAATACTGTGGTCGCGTGTGAATTGTTGTTGTACACCATCTAAAACAAAATTGTATATTTGTAATAAGACTATTTTTAAATAATTATTCCTACAAAATCCAGTAAAAGTTTTAAACAAGACAAAGTAAAAAAAATTATTTGGTATTAAAAAGTAATAAAAAGTTGTTTTAATTATTTCTCTATTAAACTAAGTTCCTTATTTTGTCTCTATCTGCTTTGCGAGAGGGATAACCTCTATTTAAGGTACTCAGGTAAGTAACTAAACCGTAATATTAATTCAAATACAACAGATATATCTTGAATATAGGAAAAGACTAATCTTATTTTCATATGATAGAAATACTAAGGTCTTGCTATTAAGAGTAAAACAAACTTTTTATTTACCAACAGTATTTAGCTTGTGTTTTATATTTGATGAGGAAATTATAATTTTTCTTTAATTTTTAATTTGTTTTTGTTATTGTTATTTATGACACCTATACTGAAGAATTAATAAAATAAAATAATTTTCTTTTTAGCATTTGTCAGTAAATTATATTAAAATATTAAATACAAACTATACATATGATTATTTATGATTATATTGTATGACTCTTATTTATAGGTACTTCATACATATAAAAAATGTGTGATATCTTTAATTAGCATAAAATAACATTGAAGAACTGATTTTTATTTGACTATAAATTTAATGAAAAATGATACCTTATCATATTGCACATTGAATAAACAATCCAAATATTTTTTTCTATTCTAACCTTTCTACAACAATTAAATTATATATACATATTTCATTTTGTAAGTATATCAAAAAAATTAGTCTTAAGCTTATTTTAACTATTTATATCATTAATTAATTAGAGCTTACACTAAATTAACAACTTTTAATATGTCAAATAAATCAAAACCTTGTATGTTCACGGTAAAAATATATTTTAATTGCCACTTATAACAAGTCCCATTTAAAATTAAAAAAAACAATACAATTACGATGAAAAAAATTTTAAGACCTAAAAGTAACAATTATTTATGTAATCTACAGAATATTTTACAATAAATAAGTCACAACACCGAAAAACAAAAATCTATACCACAAATTAAGTGTTGTAGAATTATTTAAAATCTTAAAACTGCACTCCTGTAAAATTTAGTTTTTGTGTTTGTATATTATAATGGATGTAATTTAAAATCTGTAACAATGAGGCATCTTAATCTACCAACTACACTTAAAATATTCTTAGAAAACCATATTCAATCTATTAAAGGTTCATCATTACTACGTTCTGCTCATAATGTAATTTCGTCAATGTCTCCTGTACGTAATACACGATAATACTCAGTACTATCAGTGGAGTGTCAGAAAATAAGAATAAAATTAATACTGATGATGTGGCTGAAGTAAACACAATACATAGAGATAAAAGAAGCGATAGAGTGATGATTCAGCCTTTAATATTAAGTCTGCTATTTAACATACGACAAGACATTGCAGCTTTATTATCAGTGATTATGTTTCCCGAAAGGGAAAAACCATGTTCAACCCGTGCGATAACGTTAAACAAGATTTAACAAGTTGTGTGACTGTTGGATATTTAGATTCTCCAAATCCAGTTTTCAGTTCAAAAATATTGTACCAAAAATGATGAATTCTTCCTGATGTATTTGTAAAAGTTTCATGTTTTAATAACTTCCACTCATCGACTAGTTTATATAAATCTACTCTGAATGGCATTATTTTTGAAATTTTTTCTATATAATTCACAATTCTAGCTTTTTTTATTTCATCAATTTTCAGACACCTAAAATATTTCAGTTTTGAAGAATCTTGAATAGATGACTTCTGTAAAATATGATTCCCAGCAGCAACAAAATGTTTTCTTATGTTTGTTAAAAACAATCTCTTGTCAAGTTCAACTATTTTGTCAATATGTAATTTCAATTTATCAGGTAAATATATTTTATTTATACTCTTGAGATTATTTATGTCAAATATATCAACAGAATTATTTTTTAACCAAACTTTAACAATATCTTCTTTACACACATAATCTGCAATTACACAAACAAGTTGACTAAGTTCTTCGTGCATGATATGTGTCAGGGGTTCTTAGCGTTGAAACATCCCAGTAAATCTTTGGAATATAGATGTAGACCATAATATGAATTCAAGCTCTGCTCTAAAAGTTGTGCAGTTTAAGCAATCAATAATATTTTTACACTTACTAGTTTTTAGAAGACTTTTTTGGTTGTTAGGAGCAGAAGTTAAAAAGTATTTTAATAAACCATCCCACTGTTCAATGATACGGGCTGTGGAGTCACTCAAAGTCAACCATCTAGATGCACAATGTTTCAAAAACCTATGATTAGGTATACTATTATCTTTTTGTATTTTGGAATAATCTTCATATCGTTTAGGCCATCCGTGAAAAAAATAGTAAACATCAATAACAAAATTTGATACTCTGATTCCTATAAACTCTAATCCTTTTAAAAAAGTGTTATGGACAATGTGAATATTACATGTGCCGATATCTATCAGACGAATACAACGAATATTTTTTACATTTTCATTAACTAGTTTAAAAACCGTTTTAGTGACATTTGGGCCATCACTTCCAAGCATTAATAACTTATCAATTGAAAGATTTGCATTGTTTATTGCTTTCATAATATAATCTGTTAAAATCAAACCAGTCGCTGAACCAATAAAAAAACTTTCAAGGTGACGAACCTTTTGTATCATCACACCAATACCTTATTGCACACTGTAACTCTTTTACGCCTTCAGAATTAGTGGTCTCATCATAAATAATTGTGTAGTAACAAGCCTGACATTCATCCAATAACATTTTTCTGAAATGGGGACCTAGACAATCTATGATTAAATACGATAACTTAGTACGGCTTAATGAAAAGTGAGTATCAATAAATGTCCCAGGAGACATTGTCTTGAAAATGTCTGCCAAACCATCACAAGATGTTGTTGACATATTATTGACCACACTCTTCATTGTCCATAATATTTCAGCTCTTGTGGCCATATCCCTTGAGGTAAAACTATTTGAAATTGCTAATGTTTGAACTCCTTTCTGTGCTAGTGCATTATTTTCTGCACGTTAGGAGGGACGGAACATAAATATAACTGTTATTCACCGAGCTTCACTTTGACATTTTGTACATGTTTAATTGAGTTTAAATGTTGGAATAAGGCTTGAAATCCTTTTAATTCACAATTTATTATATTAGCACAAGCAATGCAAAACACTTGGGTCTTAGAATACTTTTGCCCCACGTTGAAATTGTATTATTACTCGAATCCTTTTTGAGGAGCCACGCATCTTGCACAGTACATTATCCCATGGTCGGATAAAAACGATTAAATATTAACCTAACCTACACCAGTAAAAAAAAACAACAACATTTAATGTACTTGACAAATCGAAATAGAAAATTGTAACAATGTAAAAACTTAACGAGTGCTAAGACTTTAATAACAAATTTAAAAACTATAAACATTTCTATTAATAAATTATTGAAGATTAGTGATTAAAACATAGTCATGATAATAATATAATATTATCTACCTTGAAACACTATGGTATTAATGGTTACTTAGTGGTAAAATACGGTTGTAGATCACGAGATTATAGAGGACATAATCAAATTTTCATTAGGTATCGTGTTTTAATCATAGATAATATATATATATATATAATCACTAATCAGTTTAATTACCAATTGCTAATGATTATTTGAAGTATGGGAGTCCTTACGCCACAACATGTATCTATTATCTATGATTTTAATCACAGATGTATCACGACTATAATAATAGTACAATAATATATATTAATTTATATACAAATTTAATATTGTAAGGTAAAATTAAATTAACAGAATTTTGAAAATTACATTATTAAAAGTATTTTTGGTTTCTGTCATGAAACATTATAATAAATGGCTATAAGTGAGAAAAGTGAGAAAAGTGACAGTATTCGAAATATAGTGACAAAAAGTGAGAAAAGTGACAGAGTTGCAGCCCTGCTTACACAAAAATTATAACGAGAAATGAGAGGTATTTTGGATATGAAATTTTTTTTCGATCGGTTGAAATATGTATGTACAATTATATGTATCTATAGTTTTTAATTTGAAATTTGAACATTTTGCCAAAATATGCAAAATAAGCATACAAATTTTAAAATATGCACTCCTGCAAAATCTATCAAATATGCAAAAATATGCCCATTCAAATTTTAGATCTGATATCATGGCACCGAGAAACGAATTTATTTTGCACTCTGCTATATTTAACAATAAGTAAAAAAAGTATGCAAATGCTAGAAGTCCCTAATCATTACAGTAGGTTTTTCTTTAACTTTTTTTATCAAAAAGAAATTATATTACATTATGTTACTTTGTTTTTAATATTTTAGGTCCAAAAATAGTGAGATTCTTTTAAATGAAGAAAACAAAATAATTCAGAAGTGTGGTAACAATTCAGATGATGTTAAATCATTAGAGTAAGTTTTTCTTTTACTTTTTTTATCAAAAAGAAATTATGTTATATAAATTATGAAAATATTTTATATTCTTATTATAGTGCCTATTACACAATATTTTTAATTAAATTGTATTATGTTACTTTGTTTTTAATATTCTAGGTCCAAAAATAGTTTGATTCCTTTAAATGAAGAAAACAAAATAACTCAGAAGTGTGGTAACAATTCAGATGATGTTAAATCATTAGATGC
>NC_042493.1:37685993-37686165 GCF_005508785.2 Acyrthosiphon pisum | reverse complement strand
TTTTTTTTATTAATGCCTTGTTGGCATCACCCATTTCTACCCCCTATTATTGTTCATTAATTTTGGTAATCAAACTTAAGGGAATTCGATACCGTGGTTTTCTGTTTTTGTCTAACACATGCGCGTATAGTATTTTAGACGTGTTTTTTGCCAAACATACCAATACATATAA
>NC_042493.1:37684835-37685774 GCF_005508785.2 Acyrthosiphon pisum | reverse complement strand
GTCAAAAGTAAATTTCCCAGTAATTTCAAAAGCGCAAGAAAACCAAAGAAAAATTAAGGAAAACGCGAATTTTACGCAAAATCGATTTTTCACAAAATTGAATTTGGTTTTTGGTGTAACTTTAAAAAAAATGACCATAGATACATGAAATTTTGACTGAATGTTTATCTTAGCATTTTCTATACACCATAACATCTTCAAAATATTTTGATTTATTTTGAGCTCCTTACGGGCATTTGCATTTTCCATTTTTTTTTAGTTTTTTTTCTAAAAATATCAATAAAATTGTATTTGTTGATTAAAAAAGCTTGAAAATTTAATAAAAGGCTCCTAGTATATTGTTTCAAAAGCAGATGAAAAAAATTAAAAATCTTTAGTCACATTTTTTTTTATAAGCATTTAAAGTTCAAAAAGGTGGGTAAGTGGATTTCGCTCTGCTGTACAGTAGGTTACAAGTGGGTCACTGTATAATGGATGGTATTAAATTTGAATTCAATGATATAATATCATTGTATAAGAAAAACGATTCTGAGCGGAGACGGTATGTTAGTCTAGGTATAAGACATAATATTATATTAGGTACCTATAATAAATTCCAAATTAATCATATCATAATATTTATTAGGTACTTATAACGCGTTATACATCAACAAAAAACCGTGGTACTATCATAGATATATAATAGTATACTTTAGAAGTTTCAAGTATACCCAAGAATAATATTATACAATCACAACAAAATAACTAAAATAGTTATCCTAGGTTTTTAATATGTAATTTCGTCCAAATTTGTACTTAAAATGACTATAAAAATAAACTGCGTAAATGTATTTTTTAGATTTTTTGGTAACAGTATTAATTACTTACGTGGAATCTTGTTTTAAATTTTCAATTCTTAGATACAAAAATTGAGCATTTTATAAATTTTTAACTACAAAA
>NC_042493.1:37673795-37684785 GCF_005508785.2 Acyrthosiphon pisum | reverse complement strand
TCTAAATATACTAATTAGTAATTAGAATAAAATGCTAAATTGCATAATGTGCCATACAAACTTTAATGTGTTTGAGCCTTCATACTGGTAGTCAGCGCTCCTGGTGGCAGTTATTAGTGGTGTACTTTTTTCGGCCCACTATCATAATGTAAAAGATAGGGAGTGTTTACCTTGATAACACTGCGTGTTTTGGTAAACGGACGTCTAGATCCCCTGCAATGTAGATCCTATATCGTCCATTAGATCCCCAGTCTTTTGAATCTCTGTGTCAAATAGATCACATGTCATTTAGATCCCCCGGTGTCAAATAGATTCCTCGTGTCGATTAGATCCCCAGATAATTAGAGCCCATCACTTAAATCCCCGGGATCAAAATGACACTAGGGGATCTAGTTCTAAGGGTACCTAGTAGTCGGGGGATTAAAATGACTGGTAGGAAGTAATTCACCATAGGGGAACTAGCAGTCGAGAGTTTAATTTATTAATTTAATTAATTTAATTATTCGAAGTAGGTACTAATTTGTATTTAATAGATCTAGAAATCTAGTTGTACCTATAATAATCTATATACCTGCAGATTATATGAATTTGTTTTGCACGGTTTTATTCTAGACGGAGTATACATTATTACATTGTAAATAATTTATGTAAATATTTTGAATCTATTTTTGTAACAAATGATACAACATTCAAACATTTTTTTTTTTTTGTTTTGTTAAAGGAAATCTTCAACAAAACCTATGCATAGGTTACTTCAAATTATAAATAATATAAATGCAAATAATTAAATTTTTGGTTAGAAGTATACATTTTAAGTTTTTTTTGCTTCAACATTTTAGGTAAGGCACCACATCAATAGCTTCACCTCCAAATTCGCCACTTATAATGTAAGTCCTGTTCTTATATGTTATGGTCTATCAATATTTTATTATCTTTGCTAGGTAGAAGGTACCGTAGAAGTGCCTAACTTGGGGCAGTTTTTGACTTTGACGTTCTATATCTCAATAAATAATCATTGTATGGGTTCAATATTCATATCAAAAGTTTTCTCTTTATCTCTTGTTTAATATTTACTACAATTTAAATTTGTGTACTTAATTCCTGATTTTATATATATTTTTTTGTCGCTGCCCCAAGTTACCCTTCAAAGGGCGTATTTTGGGGCAACTATTTAATTTTGCAGAAAAACTCATTTTGAGCCTAACAAGGCTATCTTGGGGCAAAACACAATAAAAAAAATGTGTTCCTTACAAAATTTTACATATGAAAGACTAATCAAAATTATCTATTGTTCATAACTAAATACGGATACAAGTAAAAATGCAATCTTTAAAAATGTATTTTCATATATTCAACTTGAACTAATACAAAAAAAAAATAATTAAAATAATTGTCAAATCTTTTCACAATAACAAACTTTTTTAAATTTAAACAATTAATAGACAAAATAACAATTTTTTTTAGACAATAAATATACAATAACCTTGCATAGTATTAAAAACTTAACAATATTACAAAAAAAACAATTGATAGGAACTTTTAAATATTTAAGTTTGCAGGTAACTAAATTAACTTAAGGTTAGTCAGACTTCAAATTTACATTTATAAGTACAGTCATTCAAAATCAATGTAGCAAATAGAATCTTAGGTAGGTAGGTGCCATCCTTACCTTAAAGATCAAATGTATAGCGACCTCTTTGCTCTTTTATAAGTTTAAGGCGTAACACCACGTCTTCTTCAAAAACTTCAGCAATATCATCCACAGATGGAAAAACAAATGTATTGCTTGACCCTTTGAAAGGTCTCATAAAAAGACAAGTGAAAACAATTCCTTTAATTGACTTTCCTACTGCTTTTATGATACTTGGAAACATCTTATAAGCTTTCTTTTTTGTTCCTTCGCCATACAAACATTTCACCAAAACAAATTCATTTATTTTAAGTTTTTTTTTTAAAGTTTTCATCATCATCAACATCATCTGAATCATACATGTTGATTGTAGACATACTATTAACCTGAGAAGAACTTGCAACTGGTTCATTACTTGCTGGTATAGTTATAACTAGAGGACTTTCAATTTCTAACTCTGGTTGTAATGGATCTGGATCATCTGGATCTTCAAATACAGTGATACTCTATCCAGGGACAACATCTAATCGTTTACGTTTTGGTGTTGGATGGTTAGAACTTTTTGAAAAACGACGTTCACTTAATATGTTTTCAAATTCATTTATCCAGGTACAATCATTGTTATCTTTCTCAATTGAAGGCAATCTTTTAATAACTTTGTTAGCGTCTAGGGGAATTATACCACAAGCTTCGAATCCAGATTTTAAATTAGTTGATATATTATTATTAATATTTAGTTCATTTATTACATTTTTAAGTAGCCCTGGAAATTGAGTTTTAGGCAAGGTACCAATGTTTTTATTTTTCCAACTTCTTAAGACATCTCTCCACTTTAATTTAAGAGGTCTGAAAAATGCCACATCGAGTGATTGTGTCAGATGTGTTGTATTAGGGGGAAGAAGAACAAAACTTATACCATTTTCTGCACATGATTTGATTACCTCTTCTGACACATGGCTAGCCAAATTATCACCAATCATGACCTTTTTGTTAGCATTTATAGTCCTGAAATATGGCAAAACTACTTCAAAATACCAGTCTTCAAAGATTTTCATGTCAAACCAACCACTCTTGGATCTGTTGAAACGTGTTTTTTGTGGACCATGGTATGTCCAACTAGGGTACAAATGCTCAGATTTATACACAACATACACTGGCAACATGACACCTGAAGCTGGCCCACTAAACATAACAGACGTACTAGCTTTTAAAGAGTCCAATAAATAATCCACATGCTTAGTACCACGTCGACATATAACTTTTACTTTTCCCGGGTCATCGGTAAGGTTGGTTTCATCATAATTGATGATAGCATCTGGGGGTACACCTTCCAAGGTCTGGCTTAACTCATTAAAAAAATGTGTTATTGTTTCAATTGAAATATTTGGTCTAGAGCGTTTTATATTCTCAGATAAACGTATGGTTAATGTAGAATTATGACGTTTAAGGAATGATTTTGCCCAGTCAGGTCCTGGCATGTTATTCTTAAACTGTTTTGCAGTTAAACCTTTTCTATCTAAATAGTGTTTAACCATCAAATGAACCTCAAAACAAGTTAATGGAAATCCCCATTTACTTGCAGTTATTAATCCTTCAACTAAACTTTTCTCCTCTTCATCTTGAAGATCACATGGTCGACCAACTGAGAGCATATTTTTGTTATTTTTTTTCTGTTTATGGTAGATTTAGGTACACCATATGCAATGCTAGCTTCACGCTCTGACATTGATTTTGTTTTTACAGCCAAAATTGCTTGTTGTAATTACTCTTCAGTAAAAGTTTTGTAAGGCCTTCCACCAACTGTTTGAAGTTTTCTACCTCCCATGACTGAAAAGAATAAATTAAACATTTTAAAATTATTTTATTTTCTTACACAATAGATATTGAATTATTAGATATCATAAAATCACTATTTCGAATCAAAACTCATGTTTCTAAGATTGTATTAGGTACCTAGGTACCTACTTAGAATATAAAAAAATACAAATTTATTGTATATAAATATTATAATGCCATAGTACAAGGTATGCCCCAAGTTACCCTTAAATCATAAAATTGCTTATAACTCAAGAGATTTTAATGTGATTATGATGTTTCTTATGTAGATTTATACTACACAAGAAGAGAAAAAAAAATGTTACATACAGTTTTACGTCAAATTACAACTTATTTAAGTAAAGTGAGACAGAAATAAGGCTTCAGAATGGTTAAGTAATTAGTGTTTTTTTTCAAATACTTATAAATCAAACTTACCTAAAACTTATATGTAATGTAAAAGTATGTTATATTTAGTTCAGAATCATATAGAACTCCACTTCAGCTCTACATAAGGCACAACGGTAGTATGGAATACTTAAACACGGTGGCATAATTATGTAACTCTCAAAGCATGGCTGGCACAATCCTTGGTGATTACGCAGCGAGGCAATAATTGTCGATGGCGAGTATAAACAAATGTAACATTTAGGCTCAATCAATGGTAAAACTGAAATGTAAGAAAATATATTTAAATTTGACACTTTGTACTATGATATTATCATCTTGATATTTGTTTTTTAATTGGTAATTACAATTTAGGTCTTGTCTGGTTACATAAAAACGTTCTAGTGGTGTCACCACTTCATCATCATCTATTCCGTGTATCAAATCTAAGACTAAAACAAGCAATGGTTCAGAATATAGAAAAAGATTGGTTATAATTTATAAGGTAATTGAAAGAATTATTATTAACTGGTTATTTCTGCTCCATTAACTCTTCTCTGAACCAACCATTCTCTAGCTCTTGCTTGAAGATGATTGTTTGGATGGTCGTCAACAGGCTGAGCCAAGTTGACGGATTGCTGTAGTTGAAGTTCTGCTGTTTGTAATGTTGGTGGCTCAGTATTGGCTATAATATTATGGACAACTTGTGGTCGACTCACACCAAATGTTGGTGTAACATGGCGAGTACTAGTTAGAAATTCTAAGATGGCGTACCGGCCTTCATTAAACAACCTCATGGCCAAGTCCAACTTTCTCTGATTCTCAATCCATACGACGTTATGGTTCTCTGATAAAACCACCATCTATTTCCACATCATAGTCATTCCTTACACCAGTACAATAGGTTTTTAAAGCATCTGAAAGTGCATATTATATTTGTTAACAAAACTTAATTAACTTATTAATAGTAGTTATTCAAAAATTAACCTATTTTTTATAATACATTATTGGATTATTCCATCAATTCATTTTTTAATGTAGGTATCCATACCTACAGTATGTAGGTTAGGTTAGTAAGTCCTGGAACCTGCATACCATGGGAAATTGGGAAGCAGTTTGAGACAATGGTTGAGTTAATCTTGGGCAAAAAGGGGGAGTTGGAACGCAAAGGGGCGTTCAAGTGCAAGCAGGTACCTCATGAGCTAGTAACCTGAAGACCTGAAAGATAGTTTTTGTCTAATAAATTAATTAGAAGTGAATAATATCAGAATATTTAAAGTACCCACAGCTTTTAGTTTTTCGTTTTAATTTTTTATTTAGCTATTCACATTAATCCTTAAGTAACATCAAAAACCAAAACCGATTTCGTTGACCAACTAGATTCACTTTCCTACCAGAAGAGATGATGATGTCAAAAATCAAAGCATCTTTACTGCCCCACATAATGATGACAGACACAAGTATAAAATTATAAAACCAATACTTTCATTGTTCCACTCAAATAGGTTTGGTTAGTTATTAATGAAAGGTACTAAGTTGGTTAAAACTTAAAGGTGCTGTCAAACAAAGACTGAGCAGCTGTATCGGACGGGTATGCAGACCGCGATTGTATTATTATACAGACACCATGTAGGCCGCTTTCTGTTTGACTGGGCCTTAAAGGTTTCTTTTTTAAGTGAAGAATTTGAAGTGAATAACAGTTACTTGTAAATAAATAGTTTGCAATTATTATTCAAAAAATCAATTACTTAGATGTTCATTAACATTTATTTACATTTCTTATTTTTAATAATTTTAATATAAGTTAAATTAGTATATTACTTAGAAATATCCATGGTTCGGGTTGGTGATTGTTTCCAATGTGCATCTTTAAGAGTTGATGACTTACTTCTAGAACATTATTTGTTCTCCAAACGGTGCCACTCACAGATAACATATTTGCATAAACACCTAATAAAGAATTAATTATTTTTAAATTTTAATAATTAGGAAATATAAAACATATTTTACTTAACTGTTAACCAAATTGTTTTATAATATTGAAATAATATTTCAAATTGTTCCTGACTCTCAATTGACAATGTTTGTTTAATATTTGAATTATAATGTATTTGTATGGACGTAAACCCTTCAATTATTTTATTTCCCGGTATTAATGGCAATGCCATTATCATGTGGACAATATCATATGCTCCACGATCTCTTGTGCACAACTCAGTCATTCCTGTAAAATTAATGAAATAATTATTTTATAGATACATTTGATAATATTGTTATAATATGTGTTATATACTATATAAAATTACCAAGATTCCCAATTTTCCTCCAAACAGCTTGACTGCTGTGAAACCAATAACGTTGGACACTTATGCCTGGGAATATAAATTGAATTCCTGCCATAGCGGCTAGTTCATTTATAAAACAATATCATTCAAAAAAAACTTGATAGTTAAAAATTTCAAATATATACATATTTAAAGATAACTGTACCTATACAACTCACAGTATTGAATGTAATTCCCATTATGACATATACTGTTTACATTCATTATTGAAAGATAGGGCTGCAGAAAAAGTTCCGTCCATTAAAAATATTTTACTATTTCTTAGTAAACTATAAATAAACTTGTATTAAACTTTGTTTTAGGGACTAATATTATATTGTATATTTTTTCAGTATATTTACTCTTTTACTCCTGGCAAAACAAAGAGAAGGGTAACTCCTTCTTCCTAAGTATTACTAACCAATCCTGAATACAATGGCTCATCATTAATTATTACCAAATGTGAGTATTCACCAATTAATTGCTCATGAAATTCTTGCATCGTAGTAGGATTGGTAGGCCGGTTTCGCCTCCTATACCTTTGCATTGTTCTTTTATGTGATAAAAATGATCCAACATGAACACTAATAAACTTTACCATGGTACAAGTCTAAATTGGATTAAAAGTGAAATTATAAAATATGTTTTTAAAAGATATATTATTTATATAATTTATGATATATATTTGGATATACTTCATTATATATAATGCGAAGTGAAGTTCGTTCATTCTGTGAACGCTGATAACATATATTTTTAAAATCATGAATCATCAAACCATTGGCTGGATGTGTTTCATGGCCGACTAAAATAATAACTTTTGAGAGGTCATTCTTCATTATTTTTCCCTTGGCCTTACAACTAAAAATTCAACATGCAACAAAATTGTAATACACCAATATATAATTAAAAAGTATATCACAAGAATTTTCTATTTGTTTTACAATTTTCTTAAATTTTTTTTCTTTCTTTTATTAAAAAAACTCAATAGTATGTAGATTTGATAGTGATTGATAGTAAACATGAAAAAAAAGGTTGCAACCCAAGTATATAATACATTTTTTTTTTATCAGTTTTATACTTCTACAAGGCTATTTGGGAAACAAAATGACAAAGGAAACGGTATATAATTTATTTTTTAAAATACAGAATAAAAAATTGAAAATTTAACATCAAACTCGTAAGACATGTTATATCAATTAATTTTAAATAGGTATCAAGAGTCACAAATCATTATCTACTCATAAAAATGTTGGTATAATTTTAGAAACTTGATATGTAGACCATGTAAATTACTCATAGTATACATGTATGTGGTGTAGTGAAGGGTACACTCGGGTACACCGTACAGGGCGTGTACCCACCTAATTTTATATTTATGCGTGTACCCTTAATATCTACCATAAGTTGGGTATATAATATGTTGTAATATGCCATCTATATAAAAATGAATATAGTAATTTTGTTCTCCAAACGTGTGGTAGTCACTAGTAGATAACATGAACAAATACTGAATTGTGGGAGCACAGCCCCCCACATTATTTTTTACAATGATTAAGGCGTGTATCCATTTACTTTTATAGGACTACATCACTGATAGTATACGGTACGTCGGTACAACATAGTGAGGAGTGAGGAGGCTCTAATTTAACTGACATTAATTTTGTGCAGTATATATTTATTATACTACTACTTTTATAAAAGTTGCTTATTCTCAGTGGCAAAATCAGGATCAATATTTGCTAATGGATGTAGAGAATATTATATATTTAAATGTACTTTAAATGGAACAAGTATATGTCTCAAATATCTATACAAGTTATATTAGTATATACCTACACATTAAGTAAAATGTATAAAAAAATCAAACATATTTGGCGTTACAACCACAACCCCCCCCCCCTCCCCCATGATTGAGGTACTTCCTTATGTTAACATACTAAACAGATGTGTTATTTAAGTAAACATATTATATTTAATTAATTATTTTAAACAAACTCTAATGAAACCTATAGAATATTAAATAATTTCAGTTGTATAAGAATTTTATTGTAAACCAAATAGATATAAATTACTTATATAATTACTTATAAAACTTATTACTATAATATATTAATATACTTTATGTTATTGAATTATACTGAAATAAATATATACAAATTAACTTGTACCCAGATTTCCATGATGCACATCGAACAGTAAAGTGCAATTTACATTCTCTTTTCTTCCAGTATGTATAATCATCTTCATCCTTGTATACAACACCAACTTGTCTTAAGCCTTGATCTAACCCAAGACAGTAGGGAACCCAGTCAACGACAACACAACGTCAAACCAGAGCAGTTAGTCCACAACAATAGCTAAAAATATTAGAACGTCAAGCACTTTCAAGTGCTGGAATTGTCAAAAAAATGGTCACAGTCAACGTGATTGCCCAGAACCACGTCAGGTGAAGCCCAAGTGTGAGAGCTGTCACTGGTCTGGTGGAAAGCACCATAGGGCGTGCACCGTGGTATCAACGAGTACAAGCGAAAGCGCATACTGTACGTATCCGAGACCTGAGCACGGCCTGGTAACAGATAGTGAGAAAATACTACATGAAAAACGTGTTATAATCAATGGTATTCATGAATTGACCGGGCTCATCGATTCTGGCTCATCGGTGTGCATCATGAAGGAAAGTGTTGGTCACCGCCTTGGTATGTCTTGGACAAACAACGATTCGACAATTATGGGTTTCGGCGCCAACGCTGAGACAATAGCCATTGGGAAGGCTGTACTCAACCTTCAGGTAGATGAAGCCACGCTTGACAATGTCGATGTCTATATTGTTCAAGATGCCAGCCACCCATTCGATCTACTTATCGGTCGGCCGTGGTGCGAAGCACCCGAAATCTCTTACGTCAAATACAAAAAGCCACGAGGGAAGCAAGCTGGTACGCTGCACCCAATCAGTCCAGGTGACCGTCCGTTCGAGACAATAAATATTAATCATCTAGGACCATTCCCGAAGAGTACCAAAGGAAATGCGTACATTCTGGTATTGGTTGACAATCTAACTAAGTTTGTTAAGCTGTATGCGTCTAAGACAGTACAGTCCACTGTAGTTGTAAATCAACTGAAGGTTTTCGCTTTAAACTATGGACTATACCCAAGAGAATCATTACGGATAGAGGTACATCATTCCAGTCAGAGCAATTCGGGCAGTACTGCAAGGATAACGGGATCCAGCATCACCCAGTAGCTGTACGACACCCACGTGCTAACGGGCAAGTAGAGCGAGCTAACTCCACTGTGCTAGCAGCAATATCGACTAGCATGAAAACCAAAGCAACCTGGGATAAACAGCTAGCTGAACTAGAGTTGGTGCTGAACACTTCAATAAACCAGACTACTGGAGTTAGTCCCTTTTATGCATTATTTGGATTTGATGCAGTGATTCGAGATGGCCTACTGGACACACTCACTACATTAACCCCCGCATACCAACAACCGGCAGAAATTCAGCCACAGATACGCCAAAACATAGCAGAAAAGCAGGCCCAGTGAAGGCGCGGCATGACCAACACCGAAAAAACCAAACCTTGAGTATAGGGGACATTGTCTATCTACGACGTACCCCGGTGTCCACCGGTACCTCAACAAAATTGCAGGCCAAGTATCGAGGACCCATGATTGTGACTGCTGTATGTGCCGGCGACACCTATAAGATTGCAGACTTATACCATGAGGAAAACAATTATATGCTACTACAGCACACATTAGCGCCCTGAAGCGCTTCGCTTCGGACCAGGGAGATGACAGTGAGACAGATCAATCCGATCAAGAGGGGCAAGATAGTGACGGTACGGAAAAGCGAGCAGTAATCACACCGAGAGCCGAGCCAGGGAAGTCAGACTCTACAGCACCATCTGCAGCAAACACTAACTCTAGTCACAGGATCTCCAATCGCAAGATTAAGAGACCTGGCAATTTGAAAGATTATACTAATTAAATATGTTCCTAAATTGCCTATGTATGTTTTGTTACTTTGTTGATTTTTTTTTATTTACTTGTATACTCATATATTATAAGAATATTTACATTATGTGTTATGTTGGGCCGAGACGGCCAACAGGACCAGGAAGGCCGAGTTGTTATAAATTAAGTTTAATTAAGAAATTATGTCATTAAAGGAAATTAATAGTGAAGGTTGGACACACTGGTAGACCTGAGACGGGCCCTACCGTTGTGATTTCCATAATAAAAGTCAGTTACAAACCAAACGTTGTTGTGTTGTGTCATCGCCTTTACCCGCTTAATTAGTGTTTTAACATATGTATCAAATCAAAATTTGTATTGTTTTCACTGTTATAAACGAATGCTTATGCTAATCGAATAGCCAATAATTTAATAGTGGCTATTGCCTATTGGTAATAGAGAACACGCTGATCGTTGCAATTGTGTGTGATATTTTTTGACTGTTTAATTTTGTTGTTCGTATGACGGTATATGATATATCCACCACGAATTGCTATACACATCAGGCAGTTTTATATAGGTCCATGATCTTTGTAACAAAATTAATGGTGTAATTAAAAAACATGCGAGTTATTTCCAGCGGTACCTACCTTTCATTCATTCATAATTGATTTTTTCTCCATATTGTAACGGATAGAATCCGTTCCTTTCAAATAATACAAATAACATAATGACGTAGGCGGTCAAGATGAGAATGTACGAGCTCTTATGATTAATGTAATAATACAGGTGGTAAGGGATGACGTTAGAGGGGCGTGAGTGACCATCATAATATTTTATATATAATAACAAATTACAATAAAGGGAACGCTAG
>NC_042493.1:37670472-37673435 GCF_005508785.2 Acyrthosiphon pisum | reverse complement strand
TAATAAAAAACTACAAATGGATGGCTGTTTTTGAATTTTTAAAAATTTATTTTTTTATCCCCATCACTCCACTCTATGCCACTGTAACCATATAATATACAGCATAGACATAATATGTAAATGTCATGTGTCACGTGTGTACAGTATGTTAATATTAGTAGCTTTAATTAAAAATACAATGAAGTTATATATTGCAGTATAAATTGAAAATTTATTAGAATATCAGCATTATATTTTGAATTAAAGCTACTAATATTAACCTACCGTAAATAGGGAACCTATAAGCCATAAAAGGCTTATACATAATATAATATATATGATATATTATATCAATAAGTGGTATTTTTTTTTTTGGGGGGGGGACTAAATCATAGCCCCTCTAGCCCCCTTAGTTCACCACTGGGTTGAAGACATAATAGGTGACATTTTAAATTCCTGTCGGTGAAACGGTGGCGGCGAGAATATGACCGTCGGCGAAACGGTGGTGGCGAGATTGCCCGGCTGCGAGACGGTGGCGGCGAGATGTCCTAGACCCTGGTCAATTACTTCCTCCTAGTCATTTTGATCCCCCGACTACTAGGTACCCTTACAACTAGATCCCCTGGTGTCATTTTGATCCCGGGGTTCTAGTTGATACCAGGGTTTAAGATATACTGGTTACACAACTAATCAAAAAAAAAAATGGCCCTTCCCGATCAGTCATGAAAATGCATGTAGAACTAAACTGTAGCGCTCCTGGTGGAAAAAAGTTGAAACCGTTTCACGACATGGCTTATTGGCTTACGAGATATTTAAAATTACACCTGACTACATGAGTAAATGAGTAATACATATTATTCTATATATTATTCTTATTTTTGTATTATCTTTACCAATCTACTAGAGATTCAATATAAAATTAGACATCATTGAACATCTTAAATAATGTGGAAAGTATATACCTAATAATAATCCAAATAGATAGGTAATTAAAAAAATGCAGTAAGAAAAACAATAACAAAAACACAAAAAATATCATGCAGAGGTGCATACAATTTTATATACATTTTTTCAAAAAATACTATAGCTATCAATTGTCGGTTAATTTTGATATTTTTTTTTATTTCTATTGCTCTTTTTATTTTCTTGGTTAACCATATATGTGAACTGACGCATTCTCATAGTTATATAGTATGTGAATATACCACACATAACTTGAGACTTATGCTCAGTACAAGGGAATTTCAACTGTAAATGATTAATTTTGAAAAATTTTTCAAATGTCTGTTCAAATGCATTTTCAGAATTTGCATGCCGAGCAAAACAACTTTCTAATAATTTTAGGATTTGGTACAAGTTTTGATCTTGAATTTTTTATTATGCGTCTACCTATCTAAAAAAAAAAAAAAACAAAAATATTAAAAATTAAATAAAGAAAATATTAATCAAACAGAAAATATATGTGTGTACTGTGTGTACCCTGCTAAATAATACACTATACATTCAAATGAGGTTGATTCAGTGTAATCATGGTCAAGAAAAATATCATCGCAATCATAATGACCATCTTCTACAATTGTATCAATTTTCTTTTTTAGTGACTCTATTTTTTTAATTCTATCTGGAGTATTTTCTGGATCTAGAATTATGTCTTTTAAATCTGAGACTGTAATAACAGGAATATTTTCTAAAAAAAATATTAGGTAAATAACAAAGTAAATATTATAATTTTGGAGTTTAAAAAAAATAGTATATATGTTCACCAGTGGGTACAGAACAATTTCCGGTTTTGGGAGTCTTTACTAATGAGTATACAGATAATATTCTATACAGTTGTAGGAAAGTTGGGGTGGCTGGGTGATCATTGGGGCCTGCCACTTGCCTAATTATCCCATAAAAATTTCTATAATTTAAAAATTAAATTTTAATTTGTTCTGAATAAAGTTATATAATAAAATACAGGAAAAATATTACCTCAAGACAGTCCTGATTCAATTTACCAGTTAAAACATAGGAAAAATTGCAATCATTTAACAAATAATTCACTAAATCAATAGTAGATTGTAAACTTATTCTTAATCCTTCTGCAGTTGTTTTTGTCAAAAATTCATTTTTCGTAATAAAACCGTTGCTCAGGTTAGATTTCCATTCATTCAGCCATATTAATGACTAGGGCTCGGAAGTTGATGACCTAAAGAACCTTAAAAAATGACCTAAAAAAATATGAATTAATGACCTAAAAATGATGGAAAATGACTGCAAAAAATGACCCAACAATTGTCAAATTATGATATAAAATGACTTAATAAACTAAAAAATGCAAAAAAATGACTTATTTTATATTTTATATTTTTAAGAAAAAAAAACCTTTTATTTAACATCTTGTTAAAAATTGTTATTTAAATATAAACCAAATATTTAAAACAAAATATAAAAATGATCCTAATTAAAAAACCTAATCAAATTTATTACATTGAACAATAAGTGCATGTACTTAATAAACTAAAAAATGCAAAAAAATGACTTATTTTATATTTTATATTTTTAAGAAAAAAAAACCTTTTATTTAACATCTTGTTAAAAATTGTTATTTAAATATAAACCAAATATTTAAAACAAAATATAAAAATGATCCTAATTAAAAAACCTAATCAAATTTATTACATTGAACAATAAGTGCATGTACTTAATAAACTAAAAAATGCAAAAAAATGACTTATTTTATATTTTATATTTTTAAGAAAAAAAAACCTTTTATTTAACATCTTGTTAAAAATTGTTATTTAAATATAAACCAAATATTTAAAACAAAATATAAAAATGATCCTAATTAAAAAACCTAATCAAATTTATTACATTGGACAATAAGTGCATGTTTGATATTTTCTATAGTAAATGACCTGCGATTGTCCGAAAGTAAATTCTTATATTTTGAGAAACTTCTTTCTACATCTACTGATGTAATTGGCGCAAATTGAAAATGA
>NC_042493.1:37668829-37670422 GCF_005508785.2 Acyrthosiphon pisum | reverse complement strand
CACTATAGTAGGTCATTTTAATTATATAAATATTTGTACTAAGTAGTTTAGTAGGATTCTACTATTCTAGTATACCTACCACTAGATGAGACAAAATAAATATTATGAATATGATTTGATCGAACCTACTCTTCTCGCCGCCACCGTTTCGCCGCCAAGCGTTCTCGCCGCCACCGTTTCGCCGACGGACATCTCGCCGCGGGCAATCTCGCCGCCACCGTTGCACCGTCCACCGACGGGAATTTAAAATTTCACATAATATGTCTTCAACCCAGTTGCGGAACTGGGGGGGGGGGGGGGGTATAAGCCACTGACTATTGTTTTTTAAGGCAGGCTGCATCCATCCCATCAAAATGTTACCCAACCCTAGTTGCGCCTATCTTTCAACCATGTTTGAGACCATTATTAATAATTATTATATTTTATACCAAAATAACTACCTACTGTAAATAAGATTAATTTATACACCGTATGTCTACTATGTCAGTCTAGGTATAAGACATTATATACTTATATATGGTATTAAAAAAAAATGACCTATAATAGGTACCTATAATAAATTCCAAATTAATCATATCGCAATATCCATTAAGTACTTATAACGCGTTATACATCAACAACAAACCGTGATACTATCATAGATATATAATAGTACAAATTAGAAGTTTCAAGTGCCAACGAATAATATTATACAATCACAACAAGAAATTAAAATAGTTACTCTAGGTTTTTTAATATGTAATTTCGTCCAAATTTGAAATTAAAATGACCATAAAAACAAACTGTGCTTGTGTATTTTTTAGATTTTTTGGTAACAGAATTAACTACTTACATGGAATCTTGTTTTAAATTTTCAATCCTTAGCTATAAAAATTGAACATTATATAATTTATTAATTACAATGATTGATAATTTTCGAGATTTTGATAAATTTTTTCAATATTCGATCTTTAAATGCTTATAAAAAAAAAAATTGTGCCTATGTATTTTTAATATTTTTCAATTGCTATTGTAACAATATACCAGGAGCCTTGTATTTCATTTTTACACTTTTTGGCCCAACAGATAAAACTTTATTGATATTTATAGAAACAAAAACTAAAAAAATTGAAAACAGAAAATGTCCGTAAACAGCTCAAAAAGAGTCAAAATATTTTCAAAATTGTACAGTGTATAGAAAATGCTAATATGAACATTCAGTGAAATTTTCATGTATCTACAGTTATTCGTTTTTGAATTACAACAAAATAAGGAAATCGCTACATGAGAAATCGAGTGAATATCCTATGTTGTAAAAATTTGAATTTCAAACGCTCATAAAAATGTAATTTGACTTTCCGGTAGAGATTCTTTTATTGTTAAAGGTAGACAAACTTATGAGTAATCTTGTATTACACTTTCAAAACTTAGATTTAAAAAGAAAATTTTTTACGAATTCCTAACTCAAAATAATTTGCTAATTTTCGTGATTTTTCCATATTTTGTCAATTTTTGAACTTTAAATGCTTATAAAAAAAAATTGTGACTAAAGATTTTTAATATTTTTCATCTGCCTTTGAAACAAAATACTAGGTAGCCTTCTATTAAATTTCA
>NC_042493.1:37665544-37667889 GCF_005508785.2 Acyrthosiphon pisum | reverse complement strand
TCTTTTATATCGTAGATATTAATACTTCTAGTAGAGTTAGGTACAGTATTCAATAATCATATAATCATATCATATCATATCATATCATATCAATTTCCATACAAGAGTTTTATTGTAAACATGGAAAAATTACAATCCTGATAATTTCTCACCAGTCTAATAATAGCTCATAAGTTATTAGGTTTCCTTATCATAGTTCTGGTGATTATTGACAGTCGACACAGACGTAAAATCAATTACGTAATAACATAGACAACGTCCTAATGGCTAATGTGTTATTACTTATTACTTATCGTACGTTTTCGACAGTCAAGTTCGACGTGTCGACGTTTCGTGTGCGCTAATTAAAATAATTAAAAAAATAATAAAATTCAGGATGGACAAAAAATCAGTATCTTTCAAGGAAAAATTAAAGAAATTTAGGTTTTCTGAACAAGTACAATCTCTTGAATCTGATCAGCAGGTAAGCCGATAGTTTTTATAGTACCTACCTATAATAAGCTATATTGCTATAATATATTAATATTATAATATTATTGTATTACACATTTACACTATTACAAATTTATTTTAATACTTATAATAATAATGAATATTGAATAATATAAGTAATATTGTAATAATGTAATATAGATACCTACTATAATTAATATTAACTATTTAGTTATTTCATTACTTAGGTAATAGTATTTAAGTATTTTACAATTGTATTTTGTTGTTTAGAATGAAAATGTAAACAAAAGAGAGTTGAGTTTTGATTCATCCTCTAGTTCATATACCAAAAAAAATAAAATGCAAAAAAAAATAAATGACGTGTTTTCTAGTACAAGTAGTACATTAACCGACCCAGGAACTCATTCAGTAAGTTATTCCAAGTTATTCAGTTGGTTCAATAATTATATAATACTTATGTCTTATACCTAATTAGTAATTAAAATATTTAACATTTTATAATAATATTATAATTACATTTTGTACCTATGTAATTGTATATAATACACAAATTATTATAGTTTCCAATTGGTTGATACATGTTTTTTATTTATGTAGGAGAATCTGAAGAATGATGAAAGTTATAGTATAATAATTGATGACAGCTTAGATATTGGAAAATTTATTAATACTTCAATTCCTATTGATAATGCTAAAAGCTAAAAGTTTTGTTCTATCAATATGTGATACAGATTTTATTTTTGCATTGACTTGTTTGAGTTATGTGTTAGAGCGTACCTTGCCATTAAGTAAAATTTTACAGTCATCAACTATTGATTTAAAAAATGCTTCTGAAATAGTTCAGTGCACTATAACTGTACTACAGAGTAATAGAACTAATTGTATTTCTGAGTTTGCTAAATTGTATTCAGAAGTACAACAATTGGCATCTGGGTTAGATATTGATTTAAAAATACCAAGAATCAATAAAAAAACAAACACACAGAGAAAATTATAATTCTCAGAGCATTGATGAATATTATCGTATAAGCATGTTTATTCCATTGTTGGATTCAATAATTGAAGATCTTAATAGACGCTTTACATTACCAAGTATGGAAGCTTATGATTTAAGTTTATTTATACCAACAACTTTTTTGCAACAAAAAATGTACTGTACCTCAGAATATCAAGATAGAGTATCTAATGTATCAAAGAGATTTTCTTCGATTGAACCAAATATACTACATGGCAAAACTATTTTAGGTAGGTACCTAAATATAAATTGTATATCCTAGTTTTCCATTGATATAAATTTTTTAAAAGTGTATTAAATATAATTTTTATTTTAGGTGAATTAGAAATCTGGTGCCAAAAATGGAAAATAATTGCTGAAGAAGGAATTGAAAAATGTCCTAATAATGCAATAGAAGCCTTTTCTTCTTGTAATGCTAAAGTTTTTCCAAACATCAAATCGTTTTTACAAATATTATCTACAATGCCTGTTGGAGTGGCATCGGCTGAAAGAAGCTTTTCCACTCTTCGCAGGATGAAAACTTGGTTGCGGTCTAGGATGGGTGAAACGCGGCTAACAGGTCTTTGTTTATTACACGTGCATAGGGAAGTAAATGTAAACGAATTAATACAATCTGTCATAGAACGCTTTGCCAATAAAAAACAGCGACGTTTAGACTTTGTTTTGTAAACTGCAGTAAACTATAAAATATAAATTTGTGAGATATTGTGTAAATGTTGTAAAATATTTTGAACTATTGCCCCCCCCCAAAATTAAGCCCTGGATCCGCCACTGACTCAAATACATTACAACACTGCTATTTATATCTAGTAGTTATCAACATTATACAGACTACGCGGAAAAACCATGGTTCCTGTGCGAGCATTATTATAAATAC
>NC_042493.1:37664449-37665494 GCF_005508785.2 Acyrthosiphon pisum | reverse complement strand
TAAAAATTGTTAGTCACAGTTTTTATTTTAAGCATTAAAGTTCAAAAAATGACAAAATATGGAAAAATCACGAAAATTTGCAAAGTTATTGCGAGTTATAAATTCATAAAAATTTTTCGTTTAAATCTAAGATTTTAAAATGTAATACAAGATTCTTTATAGGATAATCTACCTTTACCAAAAAAAAAATGTCTATAAGAAACTCAAATTAAATTTTTATGGGCGTTTGAAATTCATATTTTTACAACATTTGATATTCACTCGATTTCTTACGTAACGATTTTCTTATTTTGTTGTAATTAAAAAACGAGTGACTGTAGAAACTTGAAAATTTCACTGAATGTTTATATTAGCATTTTATATATACGATAAAATTTTTAAAATAATTTGACTCTTTTTGAGCTGTTTACGGACATTGTAAGTTTTCAATTTTTTTAGGTTTTTTTTTCTATAAATATCAATAAAGTTTTATCTGTTGGGCCAAAAAGTGTATAAATTTAATACAAAGCTCCTGATATATTGTTACAATATCAGTTGAAAAATATTAAAAATACATAGGCACAATTTTTTTTTATAAGCATTTAAAGATCAAATTTTGACAAAATTTATCAAATTTTAATTTGAAAAATTATTTTGTAGTTAAAAATTTATAAAATGTTCAATTTTTGTATCTAAGAATTGAAAATTTAAAACAAGATTCCACGTAAGTAATTAATTCTGTTACCAAAAAATCTAAAAAATACATTTACGCAGTTTATTTTTATAGTCATTTTAAGTACAAATTTGGACGAAATTACATATTAAAAACCTAGGATAACTATTTTAGTTATTTTGTTGTGATTGTATAATATTATTCGTGGGTACTTGAAACTTCTAAAGTATACTATTATATATCTATGATAGTACCACGGTTTTTTGTTGATGTATAACGCGTTATAAGTACCTAATAAATATTATGATATGATTAATTTGGAATTTATTATAGGTACCTAATATAATATTATGTCTTATACCTAGACTAACATACCGTCTCCGCTCAGAATCG
>NC_042493.1:37660129-37664399 GCF_005508785.2 Acyrthosiphon pisum | reverse complement strand
AAAAATGTAAAAGAAGTATCTGTTATCAGAAAGTAAAGGTGGAGTTTTTTGCGTTCCTTGTTATTTATTTCAAAATTCTTCAGAATTTTCAAGAAATGGTTTCTCAGATTGGAAAAGACCAAAATCAATCAACAAGCATGAAAACTCCCTTTCTCATAAAACATGTGTAATTAAAGTGAAAAATAGATCATCAGAATTAAATAGGATGGATACTCTTCAGTATCAAGTAGAAACAGAAAAAGATTATTGGAAAAATGTCCTGATAAGGGTTTGTGCTGTTGTAATATCTTTATCAAGTCGTAGCTTGCCATTTAGAGGTGATAATGAGCAGTTTGGATCTTTACACAATGGTAATTTTATGATGTGTCTTGAATTGATAGCAGAATTTGATCAGTTTTTGGCCAAACATATATCGAATCATGGAAATCACGGTAAACGGTCATCACCTACTCACCAAACGATTCAAAAGAATCAGATGAACTTTCAGACGTTGTTTGATATTACTTGATTTCTTCAGATATTTTATTCAACATTTGGATAATGCCACTGAATTATTATAGCACAGCGCTTAAAAAGCATGACGTTTTCACACAATGTAATTTTTCGACTTATAAATGTGATAAATTCTCAAAATATTACTCTACAGACTTCCAACTGTAAATTCATTTTTAGCTAATAACATACTTAACATGGTTTATGCATAATCACAACTTAATTCCTTAAGAGGACGTTGCACCCGTGTGTGTCTCTCCGTTTTACAAATGTACAAACTGTTTGGCGCGGGAAAGAACCGAGGACGCTACAGTCATAACTAAGAAACGAAATTTTCACCACGTAAAAAGGAGAACTTTGGCTGTGAACTATCACTTCTACCTCAAGAAAGAAGTTTTACTTCAATAAAATGTCCAGACTATGGTTAAATACCATTTTAAAGTTAGCTTCAACTTCCAGTGAAAAAAATAAAATTGTATTCCAACCTACCAGTCCTAAATCTAAAGATATACTTGTTAATCCACCTATAATGACCTATGAATATATTATCATGAATGCTGAAGTTGTATTTGAATTTACTGATAATATCATTAAAGATTTTTTAAATTTTGAAACTGTACCTACCTACTTTTCAGGTAACAAATATAGCTTCAACTAGCCAAAATCAATGTCAAACTCTTATGAACATTTAATAGTTTTAAGTGCTAATATAGTTCTGTAAATAATGTTGAAGAAAATTATTGTTAACTGATTGTTTTATTTATGATACACTGATGAAAATTTATAATAATATAGTAAATGAGATTTTAGTAAATTCAAATGATGAAACACATCTAGTCAACTGTGATAAAAAAAAAACTAAATACCCTAGTGTGCATTCAGAAAAGATTAAATGGAAAAGAGACACTACAAAGAATAAAATGAATAGAGAAATGTATACTTGGTATAAAAAAATGGTAAGGTAGTTGAACACAATTTTATAAAACCTGAATAATGAAAAAATCTTGTACCTACAACCAGGGACGGATTGGGATCAAAATTCGGCCCGGGAAATTATAAACACGGAGTCCCATTTGTATTGACCAACATATTATAAACTTACTAAAATCTTAGTAATTTATTATAAAACAATATTTTAAAATTCAAATTGGCTCTTATTTTTTTTAAAAAAATTTTAAACATAATTTCATCTTAAAACATTAGACTTTTATACAGCAAATCACTTTGTTGAGAGACTACTTAAATGATTTCATCGTGGTCTAGAGAAGCCAATTTTTCTTTTTCTATGCCCATCATCATAAAAGCTTCAAGCTTTGAATCAGTTAACTGATTACGAAGTCTTGTTTTTATATTTTTTAGTTGTGAAAATGATCTTTTGCATGTGACTTGTGTTGAAGGTAAGGACGGTACATATTTATATGCAAGATATAGATTTGAGTATGTTTGACAATAAAGTTATATTTATAATATATTTTTAAAACAGTGTAACAGCACAAAAAACAGTTTTTACAACTCTTACAAAGTGTTGTTGAATCATTGTCATTTGTTTGTGTGTCTACTAATACTTCTTCATCTTCTTCTTCATTGTTATTTTTCATATAAATAGTTGCATAGGTTTCAGGGATACTTTTTTTTAATTTGTTCCAATTCTCTGCAAAACTTATAAGTTCATTTTTAATATTTTCATTTGAAGCATTTTTATTAAACTGTTGAAGTTTATTACTTAAAGTGGTTAATGCAATATTATATAGTCCTTGTTCAGTTATTTCTTTAAAGTTTGTAGGTGAAAGGCATGAGAAATCAGTATATAAGTCTCGATGCTTTAGAAACCTTCTTCTCATACTTTTACAATATTACTTATCTAGAATTGTATTAATCAACGGTACATTTTTGAAGTTGATCATTAATTATATAATCTTCCACCAACTCTCCTGGCAATATTTTGCGTTTCCGGTTCTAATTCTGGGGAAATGTTCTTCAACAACTATATCCAAATTAAATTGGTTCAATCCAGAATTAATCTGTTGAACAAAAACATCCCCACTCAATTTTACTCCATCCATATCTCTTTAAAGTTTTTCTAAAGCTGCGTCAACTAATTCTTGAGATTTAAAAAGATCCATTTCTTTGGTCTGTAGATATTTAGAAAGTGGACCAGTTATACTAAAAATTCTAATATAAATAAATGCTGTAAGTATAGTAGAATATTTCAGAAGGGACGTTCTCATTTGATCAGCTTTAACTTTAATGTCCAGTTTGAAATTATCACTATTAATTACATCACTCAATGCCAATATTACTTCTATGTACATGCCTTTAGATGGATCATTAATCTTACCAAATATTCTATTAAGAGCAATTTCTTTTCCCCACCAACGAGTTTCGCCAATTGATTGCAAACGACGATTGCTTGTACATCTTTTAGTAAAATATTCCATGCGTTTTATGATTCTTTAAAAAAAAATGGTCAAGCTATTCAATAAGGTAAATAATGTTGCCGTAGGTAAAGGTGATTTTGATGCATCGGACATTACTAAGTTCAGAACATGACAGTAACACCACACATGTACTTGGTTAGGTGCTGTTTCATTTAATCATGCATTAAAACCGTTATATTCACCCTGCATATTCGCTGCAACATCTGTGGCATTTGCCACACAATTTTTTACATTAATATCATTTGATTTGTTTAACTTACCTAATATTACATATTCTGAAACATTGATCGTACTTGTTAACGATATATTATTTGAAGATTTAGATTTTGAAAACATTTCCTTAAATTTTAAACACTTATTACTGGAGTTCAATAACAATTTTTTATTATTGTCGCGACGTTTTTCAGCGCCTCCCTTTCGTTTTCCGGAACTAGACATATTATTATTTAAATTAAATATCACTATATCTGCAGTAGTCAGTAAATTGAATACATAAGGCTAAAATATTTGTAGTCACTAGTCAGTACTGTGTCAACTTTCAGTAATGTCATACTGTGGATAGTGGTCTGCGACATGCGAGTACTATCCTACTAAGTATATTATATTATAATATATAATATTGTTAGTTGCTGGTAGGCGATGCGGTGCGTACAGCGATAATCATACGGTCGTCGTCGGGAGGATATGAAAAACCAATCTATTTTTAGATAATTTTATTTTAAAATTCTTAGATTCTTAAACTGATCGAAAGTGGCATGTACGCATATATAGACCTATAAGTTAATACTTATTTTTATTTATTACTGCTATAACCAAAAGAACCGGCACTAAAAGAAGAGGTCATTTTAGATTCTGAGTGAAACGATGAATGTATTGATTTTACAATGATGTGTGTTTTTTTTTTTATTTTTTTTTTTTTTTTGTGTCTGTGTACACGATAAGTAGTCGAAATAATGCTTCGATTTTCGACTTCAGTATCTCGTTCGATGGGAAAGTGAATATCGTTGGTGCATTGGGAAGGTCAAAATTTAAATTTCCCAGTGGTTTTCAAAAGCGCCGGGACAAACAAAAGAAAAATTAAGGAAAAACGGGAATTTTTACGCAAAATCGATTTTTCACAAAATTGAATTTGGTTTTTGGTGTAACTTTAAAAAAAATTACCGTAGATACATGAAATTTTGACTGATTGTTTATCTTAGCATCTTCTATACACCATAACATTTTCAAAATATTTTGATGTATTTTGAGCTCTTTACGGACATTTTTATTTTCCATTTTTTTTTAGTTTTTTTTCTAAAAATATCAATAAAATTTTATTTGTTGGATAAAAAAGCTTGAAA
>NC_042493.1:37655642-37659537 GCF_005508785.2 Acyrthosiphon pisum | reverse complement strand
TGGGCCAAAAAGTGTATAAATTTAATACAAAGCTCCTGATATATTGTTACAATATCAGTTGAAAAATATTAAAAATACATAGGCACAATTTTTTTTTATAAGCATTTAAAGATCAAATTTTGACAAAATTTATCAAATTTTAATTTGAAAAATTATTTTGTAGTTAAAAATTTATAAAATGTTCAATTTTTGTATCTAAGAATTGAAAATTTAAAACAAGATTCCACGTAAGTAATTAATTCTGTTACCAAAAAATCTAAAAAATACATTTACGCAGTTTATTTTTATAGTCATTTTAAGTACAAATTTGGACGAAATTACATATTAAAAACCTAGGATAACTATTTTAGTTATTTTGTTGTGATTGTATAATATTATTCGTGGGTACTTGAAACTTCTAAAGTATACTATTATATATCTATGATAGTACCACGGTTTTTTGTTGATGTATAACGCGTTATAAGTACCTAATAAATATTATGATATGATTAATTTGGAATTTATTATAGGTACCTAATATAATATTATGTCTTATACCTAGACTAACATACCGTCTCCGCTCAGAATCGTTTTTCTTATACAATGATATTATATCATTGAATTCAAATTTAATACCATCCATTATACAGTGACCCTCTTGTAACCTACTGTACAGCAGAGTGAAATCCACTTACCCACCTTTTTTATTTTTGAATCTCCTGACGAGGTAATTATATTACAATATTATAGTTAATAATATTGAATTATAAATGTAGACAGCGGCCCATCGGGAATTTTCCAATTTCCCGGTGGGCCAATCCGTCCCTGCCTACATCTATAACATGCGAACAATTACCAAACAGACATTGTCAAGAGTATGAAGAAAGTAGAAAGTTGAAGATTTTTAAGAAGTTTTGGGGTGCAGCCTGTGAAGAAAAATAATGTTTGTGATTGGTATGGTAACAGGACTTGGTGGTTTAAGCAGAAGGACAAATACTTACAAATATTTCTTAAAGTATGACAACTTTGAAGTACCTTTGCAAGTTTTTAAACTGTTGTTTTTAAACACACTTGGCCTTAATGTGTGGATGTTACATAACTGGTTAAGAAATGCTACTTGGTAAATGATTAAGTGCAAAAAGTTTTAAACTAAAATAAAATGTCGGTGAAAATAATATTTAATTACTATGTTCATCTAAAAGGTAAATAATAATAAATAATCGATCATTTTCAGTTATGGTTTTCTAGCTTCCTAAAAAATGCCTTCCTACTATGTCAGGCATGAAACAAATAGATTGGATCTAGAAGGACCATATTTTTTTAATAACATGATGATAATCTGAATTCATTAAGTATCTGCTACGTTTATAACTTTATGAGGGAAAAATTATCTGTTTGCTCCACGAAATGATGAATGTGACTTGTGTTCTTCCTATGAAATATGAAACATAGATGATAATGTAATAGCTATACTTTTAGCATTTAAAAATAGAGCACGGGAAGATATTAATTTAGTAAACAACTAGCAATAAATTAAAACAAATTGTATATGTTTACAATGGACTGTCAATTTGTGTCTAACCTTAACAGCTAGTGCACTATATTATTCAACAAGACTAAAAGTACAAAATATGACCTACAATATGGTAGAAAATATGGTTTACCTATAATAAAACATTTAAACGCCGTTTTCCCTGAAGTGTTTTGCCTTCAAATTTTATGTCAAGTGACGAAAGCATGATTGCATTTCCTGGTAGAACTACTATAAAGCAATACATACCCCTTAAATCAATCAAACGGGGTTTTAAAGTTTGTGTTCTAGCTTGTTTTGTATCATTTTTTAATTCAATAAATTCATCAAATACTTTTGAACAATCAGATACAATTAATGCAGCTAATTGTGTTATACTCGTTACTTTTAAGTGCCAAGGATTAAAGTAAACAGAAATTCTTTACAGCTTTCAAATCCTGAAATCTTCTTTTAAATTCACTGGAAAAGACAGCTAAATGATTAAAATGATTATATTATTTGTTTGAGAAATGATAACTATTGAATGAGGATCATTATATAGAATCTATATGGTTGTTTATCGAAACATGATATCGGTCAACGCCGATGGTCGGAATATATATTACTGTACGTTTTGTAATTTAGTTCATCTGTGACAGTCGATTACCGATCATACGTCGTCGTTGTCATCGATTACTCCTTCACACTGAAGTAAGATGGCTATCAAAAGGATTATGTTTGACAAGATTTTTTTTTCTTTTTGAGACTGTTTTAGAGTTTTTGGATAACAAAGATCCTACATTAAAAGACAATTTGATCCAAAGGAAGCAAGACATTGCTTATTTAACAGATTTATTTTCTAAATTTAATGAGGTTAATTTTCAGTTACAAGGCGATAATTTAAATTTAATAAAAACAAAATCAATCATCGCAGCTTTTCTGGTCAGAATTAATTTAATGAAGCAAAACATTGGACGACATGAATTTTCTCACTTTCCCAAATTGTCACGTATGAACTGTCAGGATGATGACGTTTCGGCTTACGTTCAACATTTAAATGCCCTTCACACTGACTTTAAAATCAGATTTGAGGATATTTTGACATTGGAAATACCACAGTGGATTATTAATCCATACATTGACATTGAAGAATCGGATATCGTATTACAAGAAGAACTGATCGGAATAAGTACTAACGAAGAACTTAAAGGACAATTTAGAAATGGGTATCAGCAATTCTGGCTTCAGAGAGACATACCTGTTATTTATCCTGGTTTATGGAGTATCGCAAGAAAGTTTTTGATAGCTTTTCCTTCATCATACTGCGTTGAAAGGGGTTTCAGCACAGTTGTCAATCTTCTTACAAAAAAAAGAAACAGATTGGAAATTACCGATAGAGGAGATTTGAGGTTAAATCTGACTAGTTTAAAGCCAAATATTGAAAATTTACTTTCAAAGCATCAGGCTCACCCTTCCCATTAAAAATATAATTTTTTAACGCTAAATTTGAATTTTTTCTATGTTATTACATTTAATTTGTATGTCTTATAATTTTAATTATTAAAAAAAATTATTTGAATATTGTCATTATTAAATAAATTAAGATATTATTAAAAACAACACGTTTTTTATTTAAAAAAATTGCGTTCCATAGGTGAATAGTTCCGTGTAATCTATAAAAAACACCTAGATGAATTTGTATAAATTTAATTTTAGGGGTCTACGAAAATGGAAAAAATTGGCACGTGGTCTACGGGGAAACAAAGTTTGGGAACCTCTGATATAGATAGACAAAAGTGAACAAACAACACAATTAGTTACAATAATAATAACTTATATTTCACTATAACTAAAACCAAGGATTGCATTTGAAAAAAAATTCCGTTTTACGATATTTACAATAAAAACGTTACACAATTTTTGCGTTTATTGTTATTCATAATTAAAACGTTACACAATTTTTTCGTTTATCTTTATTCAGAGTTAAAACGTTATCCAAGTTTTGCGTTTATCGTTATTTAGAATAAAAACGTTATTTTACCCAACATTTTCCAACAATCCAGTAAGTAATTTATTACTTAATTTTTTTCAACATCGTTACCAGAAAATTATAATTTATTATTTTATCTGTTGAAATGTACAATTAATATTAGTAGTCAGCCTTGACACATGTGTACAATTTAGTATCTAGTTATACGAGCGTAAGACTCACTCTCTATACGGATGTAACATGACCTCGGTTGTGCATATATATAGGGCCTTTGAAGTATGTAAGAATCACTTGCACAGCCACCGTCGTATAGTGCGTATACGGTGTGTGTGTACAGTCACGTTAAATTGTCCAGTTGTACGTTATTATATATTATACTCATACATAATCATATTGTCGTGTTATTCATTTATATT
>NC_042493.1:37645170-37655592 GCF_005508785.2 Acyrthosiphon pisum | reverse complement strand
AAGCACGGAGAAGTCAATTACCACTGTCACAGGCATTCACCAGCCATGGATGCTTCTCCTCTTACCTCCATAAGTACTGCAACTTGGAATCACCAGCCTGCTGGTACTGCAACCACCCTCACGATGATGCCTTCCACACGCTCTTTGTGTGTGATGCCTGGAAGAGCAGGAGAGCAAGAGCCAACACCCTTTTCGGGACCAACATGACTCCAGACAACCTCATCCCTCTCATGATGAAGAGCAAGGAACACTGGTCAATAGGAAGCAACTTCATCCAACAAGTAATGAGGAAGAAAGAGGACGAAGAAAGGAGAAGACAACGCGGCTCAACCCCTTAAGGGGAAAACCTTAGTTAAGTTCGATTCTTGTAGGCCGAAGGCCAAAACAAGAGGGTTAGAGGCCCTCTACAAACTGTATTAATTTTAATTAATTTCCATATGACTATTATGTAAATATCTGTCTATTTATCAATAAATGATGGGGCATGGGGGTGAAATGACTAACGTCGGTTCCACCCCATGTCCCGATACCATGTAAAAAAAAAAAAAAAAAAGGTAACTTCACGAGAAAACAATAATAAAAAGACGAAAGAAAAACGTACGCAACAAAAAAACGTGTTGGTGGTTCGGTGTGTGTTCAGCTACAGAGTACAGACAGAGAGGAGAAAAAAATAACAAACGTTGGCTATCGCGATTACGACCGGAAGATGGTGGGGTACTCGACGCTCGTATATTACGTTACGTAACGTTTATTAATTAAAATTCACAAATAAACTTATCAGTACGGTGATAGGAAAAAATTATAGCGATTGCGTTTTTAATTATTGTGTGTTTTTGAATATTATATATATATATCGATAATAACACACGAAATACGTAGGTATAGTTTGTCACATTACAACTTTGTTATCATGAATAACTAATAAGAGGTATATAATAATTATATTATAACATAGGTAGGTAGGTGTACTTCATTTGTTTAGATATAGTTTTTGTTCCAAATTCCAAATTTTTTCAAGCTTCCAACATCATTATTTTATCCATTATTTGTTGACAATGTGTTGTACAAAATAGGTATGTGTTGACGAATTAGATTTTTACAAATTGGAGGTACCTACCCACCGAATATTACATTATAGTTACACAAATTTGTTTATTTACCATACATTCACCTTTGACCGTTCAATCAATTTTATTTGGCCCTTGCTACATTTTCAAATAACTTCATATACAATCTTAGCGTACCTATCTGTAGGTAGGTAAGTACCTACTACCGTACATAAATTTCATTGTTCGTAAATAATAAATTCGTTCAATAATCGTATGGCCGGTGGCGTAGATAGGAATTTTAATTGTGGGGGTTGGGTTATTGACCCCCCCCCCCCCTACAACTCGATTTGCCCCTCCTGAATAATTGATCTGGCTAAGGGCCTGCATCTTGGGGGGGGGGGGGATTCGTTTTTTAGGAATACCTAGTCTAGTAAATTTAATACAATGCTCCTAATATATTGTTACAATGGCGTTTGAAAAATATTAAAATCTATGTTCACAATTTTTTTTTATAAGCATCTTGATAAAATACGTAATAGTGCAAATTATTTCGAGTTGAGAATTCATAAAAATTTTTCTTTTTAAATCTAAGATTTGACAACGTAATACAAGATTCCTCATAAGTTTGTCTAAACCTTTAACGAAAAATAATTTCTACAAGAAAGTCAAATTAAATTTCTATGAGCGTTTGAGGTCAAATTTTTCATTCACTCGATTTCTCTCGTAGCGATTTTTTTCATTTTGCTGATACTGAAATTTATATCATATGTTCATTTTATTAATTCCTATATACTTGATAAAATTATCATTATATTTTAACTCGTTTTGAGCTGTTAACGGACATATACCTACTGTTTACATTTTTTTTACTTATTGTTCTATAAATTTCAATAAAATATTATTTGTTGGGTCTAAATATTTGAAAATTAATACAAAGTTCCACGTAAGTAAGTTATTCTGTAACCAAAAAATCTCAAATATATAAAAACACAGTATGAACTATGAAATGCCCAATATTGTAGTCATATTTAAATTGGAAATTTAGGTTCTCTATTAGTATCTAAAACGAATGTTTAGTAAAATATAGTTAATGATGAATGCACTTTAGGAAGAGTAGGAAATACTGAAATAGGAATATAATATAAATTTAACAGTGTAATATTATAACATATAAAAGACATTTAGATATTTGAATATTTGATAAACGTATACGCAAGGTGGATAATGGATATATAGGTGGATAGAGGTGTAAACACTCTGATTATAAATTGATTGAAAAATGTACACCAGTTGTGATTGCCACCGGGAGCGCTGACTACCCGATGATGGCTCATAATGTTCGTACTTCTATACGAAAATACGATTTACAATGCTGAATGCTTGCAAGTTGTAATGCTATAAAAAATAAAAATATAAGATATCAATGTAATTGAAATAATGAATAACTTAGATGGATTTTTATTAAATAATTTTGAAACATAAAACTATCTTCAATTATACAATTATTGATAATTATCCACATTTTTTTCGGAATATTGATTTGTGGAGTAGATGTAGACGACATGTTGCCTACCTATTTGTGTTATAATTAAAAATTTAAATTTATGAAATTATTGTAATGATTGTCATATTGAAATATATTAATTAAAGTACCTACCTAAAAAAAAAAAAAAAATAAAATAAAATAAAATAGACAGAAGAGACTGAGGGAAGAGACCACCCATCGGAGGTACTTCAGCATGAATGTTTTAATCCAAAAAAAAATAATAATAATAAAGATTATAATAACGATACTGCAATGAGTACGTAATAGTTATAACTTATAAGATCATAGTATTAGTGATATATTTTTTTTTTTTTTTAAATATTATATAAGCAGGTCACGACACCATTGTCTTTTTAATCTTTTGTGGGGATTTTCTGGAATATTTGCAAATGATAGTTGGGCGATAAGGGGATTAAAGTGATGTGTTAGCTTTCAATTAAATCGTTTATAATGGAGCTTGGCTAGTTCAGTGACGGGGGGTAAATTGAAGTCGGAATGAAGGGTATTGTTTGAGACATAGGAGGGAGCTTTAAAGATGACGCGAAGGACTTTGGATTGGAACCTTTGTATATGGTTTGTATTTGATACTTTGGCTGATCCCCATAGCTGCAAACCGTAGGACCAGATGGGTCTGAGTAGTAGTTTATACAGCAGTAATTTAGTTGGTAATTTAATATTTTTAGAAGTTAGGAACGGCCGAAGAAGGCGAAAACGGTCGTTAAGTATTCGAGTTTTATTTTTAATGTGAGCTGACCAGGTAAGTCGACGGTCAATGTTGACTCCAAGGTAGCGTACACATTGGGCAGTGGGGAGGGGTTGGTTGTTAAGGAGGAGGGTCGGGCACACTCTCTTCCGAAGCGTAAAAGTACAATGGATCGATTTGGATTCATTCATTTTAACTCCCCATTCCTTGTACCAGGCTTGGAGAATGTGAAGGTGGTCCTGAATATAGCTAGAGGCTAGATGAGGATCAGAACTAGGAGGCTAAGATAGCTTTATCGTCGGCAAAGTCACCGACCAACCGTATGGAGCGAAGATGTTGATCAGATATATATATGGTAAATAGGAGGAGAGCTGTGACTGCACCTTGAGGTACGCCTGCATTGATTATAGTAGGAGCAGAAAAGGTGGAACTTACTCGCACTGAGAAGTGACGGTCTTCTTAAATAGGATTTAAGGATTAAATATTAGTGACTAGAGAGAAGAATCTTAAGTTTATATAAAAGACCAGCATGCCACACGCGGTCGAAGGCCTGAGAGACATCTAGAAACGCACCAGTGCAATAGAGTTTTTCTTCCAAGGCATAGGATATTTTGTCTACTAATCTGTGCACTTGATGAACGGTGGAGTGGCTATTGCGGAAGCCAAATTGAGAGTTCGGTAAAATGTTTGCAGTGTCGACAATGGGTAGAATACGTTTTAATAGCAGTTTTTCGAATAACTTTGAAAGTATTGGGAGAAGACTAATTGGTCTATAAGAAGCCGGGGAGTGCGGGGGCTTTTTGGGTTTTAGTATGAGAATTATAGTAGAGTATTTCCAGAGAATAGGGAAATAAGATGATCTGAGCATTGAATTGTAGATTTGTGTTAGGAATAAGATAGATTTTTTAGGTATAATTTTGATTACTTCGGTAGTTATTAGATCAAATCCGGGGGATTTTTTTCCTGAGAGCTTTTTAATATTAAAGTAAACTTCACCAGGGGAGAAGGCTCTAGGAGGAGGGGACATCTGTAGTGGAGAGTTGAGAAAGCTTTCAACTTCTTGGATTTTGCTGGGTGATAAAATATTATAATGCGGTTGGAAGGTATTTTCTAAATGTTTCATAAATATGTTTGATTTGTCTTGGTCAGAGAGCGCCCAGGTACCATCGTCGTTACGTAGAGTAGGGGGTGGATTATGAATACGTAAAAGTTTTCTAGAGGCCTTCCAAAGTGAACCATCATTATGTGAAAGTGCAGATGCGTAGTTTGCATAAGCTTCAGATTTATGACTAGCAAGGAGGCGTTTAAGTTTTAGTGCAAGGGCGTTGTAGTGACGCTTATCGGATGGGTATCTGGAGTGTTGCCAAATTGCTCGTGCGCGACGTTTAAGTGATATGAGGGTCCTGATGTGTATAGGAAGATTAAATTCAGTCTTTCTTGGAGGGGGTTGGATTGCTGATTCCCAGACGGCCGATTGAATGTTATTTGTGAGTAGGTTAACAGCATCATCAATGTCGGAGGGTTTTTTTAGACAAAGTTTTAGATCAGTTTTCTCAGATAAGGTGTGACCAAACTTTTCCCAATCTGTTCGATATTGAGATAGCATCGATGAATTGAGTTTATTGGGAGGTTGGCAATTTACTGAAAGCAAGACAGGTGAGTGGTCTGAACATGGGTCTAACAAGTTTTGAGTTTGTGTGTGTAGGCTATTTGGAATTTTGGCGACAAAGATATCTAAAATATCAGGCATTTTATGACGAGATGTGGGCCAATAGGTGAAATTAGGTGGTGCAAGAATTGAGATGTTAGAGTGGTAGGCAGTTTGAAGGAGAGAGTTACCTCTAGGGTTAGAGGCACGGCAGCCCCACTGAATATGCTTAGCGTTAAGGTCACCACCAACTATATAATTATTATTTAAGGTGGCTAGGAATTCAGTAAATTGATCCGGTGAGGTTTTGTGTTTACGAGGGCAGTATGCCGCTGCTATGGTAATAGGTACATTGTTGAGCAATAAGGAAACTGCACACGATTGGATGTGATTTGTATGGAAGTTAGGTAATGGAGTATATGCGAGTGAAGCCCTAATAAATATAGCTGCACCAGCATGGGCAGAGTTGTCTGGATGATTTTCACGGTATGAATGGTAGCCAGGAAAGTTAACATAGGATGTATTGGTAAAGTGAGTTTCAGAGATAAGTACTACATCTATTCTTTTTTCCTGGAGAGTGATAAGAAGTTCGTTTCTATGGTTTTTAAGTCCATTGGCATTCCAAAGTAGGATTAGGAGGGAATTAGAGGTGTATGAATTATTTATCATTTTTGGGTTCAATAAGTTTAGTGATGACAGTGGTCAGGAGGTTTATTAAGGGGTTAACTATTGATTTAAGTTCATCTAAGAATTTGGTAAGCATGAAATCAACATTGGTTGGAGAATTATCAGTATTATTTTGAGTGGTGCCGTTACCTGTTACATTAGCGTATGATCGAGTACTAGGTTTATTAGTGGTGTGAGAGGTTTCTTGATTGGCTGGCTGGTAGTTGGACTTGTCAACTGGAGGATGTTGAGGCTGTTGTGGATGCTGTAGACGGGCATGATTGGAGCTCACGGGATGGCGGCGTCGTTGCTGGAGTTCTTTATAGACAGTGCAGCCTTTATAGTTTGCTGGATGGTTGGCATTGCACAGTGCGCAGGTGGCAGGAGTTTCGCGTGACTTGGAACAGTTCGTGGAGAGATGATTTCCGCCACACTTTACGCAACGTGGACTATAGCTGCAATAGCTTTTAGTATGACCATAAGATTGGCAATTTAAACACTGGGGAATCTGTCGTTGTTTTTGTGGCTCTTCGACTTTTATTTTTGTGTAAAGTATGGATGTGACATCAAATATATCACTATTGTTCTCATCGATCTCAAGGTCTACAAAGAACAGTGGTAATGGAATTTTGGTTTGATGATGGATAATATTGGTGACTTGTCTGACAGAATGACCAATTTCTTCAATTGCTGCTGAGATTTCGGAAACGGGAGTCGATGGATGGAGATTTCTTAACACTACTCTGAAAGCTTTATCAGATTTTAATTGGTACGTGTGATACTCTGCATCATTGTCTTTCAGAAAGTGGATTATCTTACGATAGTTATCAGGGGTGTCAAGCTGGAGTTTAAGATGCGAAGACGTTGACTTACAGCTGAAACTGTCTGGGCTAGTGATAGTAGCTAGTTCTTTGGAAAGTTCGAAAAAATCTTTTACGCCTTTAACGAATATCGGTGGTGGCAGATCTAGTTTCTTTTGTGTATGTGTGGTAGAGTGCACGGACCCCTGACTTTGCGTGTCGACTTCAACTTGATTGTTATCGTTAGAGTTGGTGGAGTAGGTCTCATTATCGGCAAGGACAGAGTAGCGGTTTGTAGAGACAAAGAATCTTGATTTCTTGGTAGCATTAGTAGCGACGGAGTTAGCGGTGTTAGTGGGGGTCGTCGGCGAAGAAGGTAGAGAACGTTTATTAGCTGCTGATTGCGACTGTGTGTTATTATCTGTGTTTATATTATTGACGACTTTGTTCTTAATTATTTTTATAGGCGGCACGGTGCGTACACCTGGAGGTTTGTTATTAGTAGACATGGTTATCTGAGTCCAAAGGTCAACGTATGGGACGTTGCCTTGGTTAAGACACAACAAACTATATTTTAGTAGTTGGTTAAATACAGTTTTTTAGAATTAGTATTACAGTTTATATTATTAATATTCACTTTTTCCGATGAAGGGCTGTGCGTGAAGAGGAAACTGAAAGTTTTCTTTGGGTACGATTTTGCTTCTATTATTGTAAGAATGAGACAATTGTTTCGAGATAAACGGTAATCATAATCATATCGTTGTACGAGACAGCGAAAAAACGTGACCGCACTCGACGGCTGTCCGCACGGAACTGGAAATTATTTATGTGTATAATAATAGTACCTATTTAATCATATTATTATCCTAGTGTACCTCTTTTGGCTTTTGCATTTTTTTAAGTACCTACACAACCTACTCTTTTTGTACAAAAGGTGGTATGAAATTTATTTTTGTTACTTATCGAGTATTGTAGTACGCCACTTAAGTGTTTTGTACCTGGGTGTAACTCTGGGTTACCCAAACAAAATAAAATATATAAACAGCAGGGAGTAAAACTGCCTTCAGTATTTCATCCTCCTGAGGTATTTCTTATACTAATTAATAATTAATATATATTTATATTATTATGTATATGTATATTCAATGAAAAGTTCATATTAGGGTAAATAATTCATTACTTTTTAGAACATGATTGATACATGGAATTTAAAAATTCCACGAGCAGATAGATTATTAACCAAAAAAGATGGAGTATGTGAACTCCATTTTGCTTCTGAAGATATTATTTCATATAGAATATTTGAGGATGCAGCAGGAAATGAAATAAAACATCAGCTCAAGAGAGTTAATTTAAACGCTAACGCTATACCATGTATTTTCCCTAATTTACCATCTTATTTCAATAAAAATATTAAAAAACCTCCAATAGAAAGGTCAATAGTACCAAACAATCGCAAAAAGAATAAACCCAGTGATATAAATGTAAGGTGTAATAATATTATGAAACAATAACACATTCCTTCATTAATTTAAATAACATTTATTAAATGTCTAGTCCCTTCCAAAGTTGGCTGTTTGGAACATCAGAATGAATTAACCAAATATATTATTAATTTCTATTTGAACACCAGAATGATATTTGCATGTAAAAGGCATAATGATCAAATATCATACAAGAAAAATACTATAAAAATATTAAAAAAATATCAAAATTACTATAAACTACTACTTAACTACTGGTAAATGTTTTCCAATCTGGATATTAAAATATATGAATTAAAAGTACCATATACACACATTGTATATAAATTAAGTTACACTATTTAAAATTTAAAATATTAATTATTAGATCATGAAGTCCACAGTCCTTGTAATTACTAAACATACTAATTAGTAATTAGAATAAAATGCTAAATTGCATAATGTGCCATACAAACTTTAATGTGTTTGAGCCTTCATCGGGTAGTCAGCGCTCCTGGTGGAAGTTACAAGTGGTGTACTTTTTTCAGCCCACTATCATAATGTAAAAGATAGGGAGTGTTTACACCTCTATATATCCACCTTGACTAAAACGGTTAGTCTGTCAAGCTGCACTTTCTACATTATCAATATTTAATATTGGTATAAATGGTATTCTATATACATAACACCTAGGTATTTTATATAATTACGTTAGAAATTTTAACTGAATAAGTTAATAAGCTAAAAACAAAAATAATTAACTAGTTAAGTTTTTATTTAAGTTAATTCCCACCTTTGTATTTTCAGTACTGGGTTAGAAATTGTTCTACACATGACTGCGTTATTTGTTTTAATATGTAGCTAATATGAATAAAACGGATGTTTTAACAACAGTACATAGATACACTTTAAGAGGATGTGATACCAGCATGTGTTGTCTCCGTCTTACAAGTGCGTAACATACCAAATTTTACGCTCAGCAGAACACGTTTAGCTCGTTAGTTAAAAAATTAGAGCGAATTGACCTCTTATAAAATCTAAAGTTAAAATTATTATCTAGATAACCTCATGGGCTTTTTGTTATACTTGGTGATTCTTTTATCATACAACACTTGTTATTTCAAAAAGTGTACATTTTTTTGAAAATATTTTTTATCCTCATAATTTTTTAAGTTTTTACTTTTTTGAATGACTACATAGGGTTATGTATATTCAAAGTTTTGATGAGCGGAGAAGACATTTCACGGGGTAACCCCGTATCACTCAAATTAAAATATAATAAAAAGCCTATGAGGTTGCCTAGATAATAATTTTATCTTTAGATTTTATAAGAGGTCAATTCACTTCAATTTTTAAATTAGCGGAGCTACACGTGTTCTGCTGAGCGTAAAATTTGCTATGTAACGCACTTGTAAGACAGAGATAACACATGCGGGTATCAATCATAGATAATACATAATGGATAGGAGATTTGACTCCAAACCTCATGCCAAAAGAGCACCGAGGTAAACATAATGTAAGGTATAACTTGGTTACCTAACGTTATTATTTACGATTAGTGATACGCACCTACCGCATCATGCTAATACACCTGTGAAACCTCGTGACCAACGCTACCTACGCGTCGTAGATCTCATACTGTACATTGTATTTTGACTAATATTATTTCGTCTCTCTGCATTCGCTTTTGTAATAAAAACCAAAACATTACCAACCACCCATTTTGTTCATTTCATTTTATTCCATTTGTCACAACCACGTGATCTGTTGGAGGCAGCCGGCACTAACCGTACCGACTACTCCACAGTACTATAGATAACACATAAATCCAAATTTGATTTGAATTTTGTACTTCTGTTTTGTAGTTTTGTAGTTTTGTCTTGTAATTTGTACCAATTAATTATTTTTGATTATAACAATATTTTTGATTGTTAATAATTGTATTTACAATGGTTCACAAATATGTAGTTTGCCGGAAAAATTCTAAACAAAATGAGAACTTATCATTTCATTTGTAGGTTATGAGTATGTGTATATTTAATTATATAGGTATTTAACAGTGGCGTAGCCAGGGGGTGGGCTCTGGAGGCACCCCCCAGAAATTTGTTTAGTTTGTTTTATATTATATTATATGTTTGATAAAAATTAAAAGTTAAGGCTGTCGAAGAGAACCATTTTGAAGGGGTCGGATTTAGGAAATATTGTACATCCATCGTCAGTACTATATCTATGTGTGTAGTGACTGATCATTAATGTGTGCGAGTTCCCCGAACGCTTTATGTAATTTATGATAAAGGACGGCTAAGATTCTTGAACCCCAGTAAAGTGCATACATGCAGTCACGTGTTGCGTGCACCCGACTTACAGGAGATGGTGACAGGATGGGATGATGGTAGTAGCGTCAAAATGATCAACAGTGTGTGGTTGATGTATTATTTATTTAAAATTGTAAAATATGATACACAAGTTGAATTTAAACACTATTAGATTATTCCAATTGACGAAGAAAAACCCGTGTCTTAGATAAATAAGCGATTGCTCGAATAT
>NC_042493.1:37634287-37644833 GCF_005508785.2 Acyrthosiphon pisum | reverse complement strand
TTGTTGGTGTTCACAGTCCAGGGGGCCTTCTACGAGATGTGCCTTTGGTCGGTGCGGGGTGTCGTAAAATGACCAAGTATACCCGCAGCCGTCTTGTCATAGTGCCAATATCTGATTCGTAGAATCTATTGCGCTCCGAGGAGGTCTCACAGATATCTTACCGGTTCGGGTTTGTCATCTGGCCGTTGGCAGACGCTGAGACTGTTGCTAACGTTTATAGTATTGCTCCCCCAAGGTTTTATGTACAGCAGTGACATCATCTAGCTATTTACGTGTTACCACAGGACATCGATGCTGTGTATTATGACTATGTGTAGGGGCGGAGTAGAGGGGTCCGTACGTAGCACACGTCACTATATTTTGTGATAAAAAAATGTTACACAAATTACATGTGCCACAAAACTCCCAAAAAATGGAAAACAAATTCACCCAGTACCAAAAGCCCTTTTGGCTATTTTAATTTTGAAAACATATATTTGAATTCCTTAATCTCTTTTCTAGATTATGTAGGAAATGGATTTATGATCTGTAGTATTGTTTAATCAGAGTAATTTTTTTCTTTTTCAAAAATCACTTTTACTTTTGAATTACTGAAAAAAAAAAAAAATCACTTCCAACAAAACACACAAAAAGTGGAGAAATTGTTGTTTTTTCGAAATTAAAATTGGATTTCTGGAAGTATAATTTTTTTTCCGCTTATTGATCTAATTGCACGAAAAAACTACCAGCCTTCAACAGTCCTAATATAGTCTTGTATTTTAGTTAGTTAAATTCTAATAATATTCGAACCAAAAATGGAATGTTTTGTTCACAACAAATTTTGATATCATGATAATAATATTGATGAATACATTAAACTATAGTTTACAATAATATTAATACATTGTGATATTAAAATGTAGACAATGTAGGTACCATACTTGTTAACATAAATATAATATAGTCATAAAACGAGTAGTAGATACACTTTATGAACAAAGGGATTATAATTAGATATTCTAGCATTTCAAAGGCTAGAGAAAAAAAATTAAGTGCCCCCCCCCCAACATTTTTTTCTAGCTACGGCACTGGTATTTAATATCTCCATACATTTTTATAGAATTCCTAAAGATTACAGAAAGCAATTATGGATGGACGCATTGCAATTAAAACAAATAAGTTAGCCAGGATTGTGTATCTATTGATCCAAATACCTTACTTGATGGCATTCAACAATTTGATATTAAAAGAAAAAGTTATACAAAAATATATTAAAATAAAACTATTCCACGAGGATAAAAAAAACCAATGACGTTCTTAAAATTAGAAAAAAGCTTAAAAAAAAAATCCACATTTTAGAAATGAGTATTACATATTTTTTAATAATTTAATTATTCTATATTTTATATTTTTAACAATATTTGGTACAGTGATTTGTATTAAACCATTAGAATAGATTTTTACCTATCTATTTGTAGGAAATATTATTATTAATTCATGAATATTTTAATGTTGTGTAATTGTTTTGTAACTTGAAATTGTATATTTTTAATCACATTTTTAGGTATTGTCAATTTTACATTAATACTTAACTTCAAAGCTTAAGGCCATGTGACTTTATTATTAAACTGATTTATTATTGAGAACCACAATAATTATATTATACTAGAACATATTTAACAATACTTACTTTCATAATCTCATTTCATAAATTATCTTTAATAAGATATAACATTAACAAAATGTATAAACTTAGCAAACAATTGTTTATAAAAAAAATATTGTTTTAACTGAGTTACATTGGTAATAATAAAAAACATAATATAATAACAAGATATATATATATAATAAAACTTATGAAACTTTAGCCATATGCAGATGCTTTTGGGAAGACATGTGTTTCTTCACAGCTGAAATACATTCTTTATTGTCGTCTCCACATAATTTACAATGGTAATAATGTTCACCGTGTTTGCTTGGTTTAAGCCAAGTGCGAAATTATTTTTAGTTAAACAATCATTGCAAAATGTGTGGGCATATGATTTTTTCTGGCCAAATTTTAATCGTTTGCTTGGTGTATCATCACTACTATTTGAGTCCATAATTACATCTAAATAATAAATATATACTGGTTAATAACACAGGGTTGAAAATAAAAATACCTAATTAAAGTAATTAAACAAAAAAGTATACTAAATACTTACATAATATAGTTTTCGACTTTTGAGTATTTTGCTTTGAATAATCTAATATCTATTATAACATAATATGAAATATAATCATAATTAATTATCGGTTATATCGTTCGTGGATAATGATAATGTTGACAAAACCATAGCGGCATCGAGATAGTAGCACCTTATCTCATCATTAGCTTAAGATATATGTAAATATATTTATATTATGTTGGTTAAAATCAGATTATCAGGTTATGTAGGAAAATGTTGTGGTTTTAAATTATTGTTTTTTTGAATAAACTTTTTACTTTAAAAATTATAATAAATAGGTAAATAAATTTTGTTCAATTTTCCTCAAATTTCCCCAGATTTTTATTTTCCCCAACTTTTTCCTCAGTCACATAGAAAATCCCCAGATTGAGGAAATTTTCCCAAACCTGGCAACACTGGTGCAGGAATGCAGGCATATTTTAATGCTATTTCTGTTAAAGGATCTAATAGCGAAGAATGATTTTTCCAGAATAGGATTGGGTTTTCATTGACATTTAAATATGGAAAATCCATGTATGGCCTGATTAATGTCACTACTGTACTTATGTCAGTTGTTTTTGACCAGATTGCTGTAACTTTAGCTTGCAAATAATCAAGTAAGTTTTCACCATTTGTATTAGTTGCTGAAACCCCAGGCATAGTTTCGGTGTATGTTTGTTGTCCTGAAGATACAACTTCTACACGATCACCATCAGAGAATAGAGCTGAAATTAAAAAAAAAAAATATTAAAAATTAAGAAATAAAAAAACTGATATAGGTACTTAAGTATTAGTAAAGAATGGGTAGTAAGAAATAGTTATATCTTTTAAAGTTTCATGAAACAATAATGTAAAAAAGTGATTTATTTTAAACAATACGTATATGTAGAACACTACTTTATTTATTGGAGTTCTTTTAAATACTTTATTTTAATAACTAATTTATTAAGATTATTATTTTTTTTTTTTTTTTACTTCTATTTCTCAATAACTCAGCAGCTTCATATTGAACCTCTTGCTGGGCTGTATCTGCATTTGTATTAGATATAAAAGCAGCTTTTTTGTACCTTTGTAGCTTTTTTTTGTCAATAAAGTCGCTTTAGCATAAAAATGTGTCGGGTTCATCTGTTCAACATAACTGTATGCCAGAAAAATATTTTCAAGTAGTGACTTTTTTAAAAATGTGCCACATGATGTTTTAGGTATTTTTTTTTCAATTGAAAGTTGAAGACCTGGAATGAAAAAAATAATATTATTAAATAGTATGTATCAGAAAAATATAACAAATTTCTAATTACCTCTGATTAATGGAATTACTTTTCCTAGGGTTGGTTTTTTTTCATATGACAGCTCAACAGTCAACGTTTCAAATGGCTTTAACAGCATCACTAGATCTTCTATGACAGTCCATTGATCATTTGTTGGCATTGTTGGACATCGTTTAAGCGACAAGGAAACAACAGTTAATGGTTCTTTGACCTCTAGAAGTCGCTCAAGCATAGTTAAGGTGCTATTCCACCTCGTTGAAACATCTTGTTTCAATTTCAAAACAGTAAGACCCATCTGTTGCTGTTTCTCTGCCAATTGCCTTGTATCTGCTTCACTATGTTTGAAATGGCCTACAATTGAGCGACACAACTTGGCCAAAGTAATAATTTGAACCTGATCATGAGGTAATGACGGGTCATCAGAATCTAATTTTAAAGACTTTTTTACAATGTTATTTAGTTTATGGGCTGTACAAGGAATATGTTCAATGTTCATCAAATGTACAGCTGCCTTAATGTTTGCCCCAGAATCAGTAACGATAGCACACACTTTTTGTCGAATATTCCAACTATGAAAAATGCCATGCAAAACTTCAGACAAATATTTTGCAGTATGATTGGAAGTCAGCTTTTCAGTACTCAATACAAAAGTTCTCAACTCAAAATCCACATCAAATAAATGAACAGTTGCCGTTAAAAATGACTCTGTATTCATTGATGTCCATACATCTAAAGTAATTGCCACATGTTTTGCATTAGAAACTAATCCAAAAACATTGGACTTTGTGGTTTCGTAATAACTTGGGATAAGAGTTCTCCCAATTGTTCTACGGCTAGGTAGTGTATAGCGAGAATCCAGAAGTCTTACTAACTTCTGAAAACCACAGTTCTCAACAATGGAAAATGGCTGCATGTCTTCTGAAATCATTTCCACTACAGCTTTATTGAACTCTGATCAACTCCTCTTTCGGTTGGAGCTTGAAATCTATAAGTAAAAACAATTATTTTATTTAATTTTTAATTATATCATCACTATAAGCATAATTATTATTTTTGTTTATAATGATATTAATTATACTCTAATATATTATATAAACTAGTCAATAAATTACCTTGAGAACAATGTCATTTGTTTTAATCTTTTAACTGACAATTGACTGGTTTCAGATGTTTCAGTATAACAACTTTCATTCATTACGCTGGTAGGTATTTGAGCAACAAAACTATCCAACGTTCGTTTATACCCTGCAGTAAACAAAAAAAAAAATAAAAAATAACAATAAAAAAAAAAACACGCATCATTGTAAAATCAATACATTCATCGTTCCACTCAGAATTTAAAATGTACCGCATAACACATACATATGCTACTTGTGTATAACGAGTTAAGCAAGCCACTAGAAAACCCTAAACATTATTATACATTTTTTAAGTACTTATGTTAATTTGAAGTGAGTAAGATCACTAACACAGGTGTAACAAAATATATTATTATTACGATATTATTAAATGTAATGTGTACAGTAAGAAGTTGACATAAATCTGTAGGATGATTGGGTAGACATTTAAAAGTACCTACTATACACTACTACAATTATGATACATTAAATCAATTTTGCCTTAATGTTGTCAGTATTTCAGTGTTGATAAATAAAATGTCATAAAACAAACCTCCAGTAACTAATTCACCTTGATAACCTAGTTTCTAATAATAAACAAGATGCATATTTTAATTATTTAAAAATGTTTAATTTATTCGTTCTTGTTTTTACAGATTGTCAATAATTGATAAAAATAATACTTACGATTTCCAATAGTATTCTCATAGCTCTGCCTCCATTCTTCAGAGATAGTCATAACACCTCATTATGTTGTTGTACTTGGTACTGACGCTTGGTCTCGCTCTGTGCGTCGTACTTTCTGCCTCCGGAAACCTAATTATTGAGTATTATGAATAGATTACAGGTAATAATTTAAAATTTCTTTAGAGTAAATACCTCTGAATATCTTCATTATAAATTGAACGTATATTTGTTTGATCCCTCACACCTCTCCATCTGAATGAACGAATTATAATTGTTGGCTTGTCATTATTTTCTACATGTCTCTGTGAAACACATGTTCCTATGAGGTCTTGTTATTTAAAAACCACTTGTGTCTAGTCTTATGATGCCCCTACCTTAACATTGTGAATTAAAATAATTCATGCATCTCAATTGTCTGGTAATAACAAAACATACTTCAAGTAATTCCAATGTTTTAATTTATGATTAAATTTGACCTTCTGTTTACAGTTCTATTATTGCTGTAATATTGAAAATTTAAGTTATCAATATATATGTCTGATCACTTATGAACTCCTGGTTCCATAAGAACACCATTCCGATTAGCTACGAATAGTTAAGCAATAAGCATAATCTAGGTTAAAGTATACATTAGAGAAAATATATCTGCAGTGTTGTGCATTATCTAGATACCTAAAATAAATACACCTTATCTTTTTATCTTATCTAGATAAAAACAACTGTCATCTGATTATCTGCAGATAATTAGATAATATTTTTATTAATTTCACTTGATTTTTTTCCGTTTTTCAAAAACTTTTAATACTTATTTGAAATCTTAAACAACCCGCCATATTATGCCACAATAATTAGTTCACAACGCAATATCCAAACCACAGAACAATATAGAAGCGAAACTCGATCAGCTGATTGAGGTCTTAGTTACCTATGATCTGAAGTCTGAACCTACAAAAAACATGAAAACGGTTCCACGCACCAACATGATGTTAGACTCAGGATTACCAATATTATGAAAACGGTTCCAAGACTATGGCGGGATACGTTACGCGGGAGCTTTTTCTATGTTATATTTCATGCAATTAATTTGTCATCGGTCCTAGAGATTAAAATGTTGTGGTTTGAAAATTGTTTTAATTAAATGTATTGCTTTAATAAGTTATCATCGTATTTTTATAATTTTAATTTTAATTTGAAGGAAATAAGGTTTATTATACATATTTTATATTATATCATATAGTTTTAAGCTGACCGTTATATATTTCATTAAGATAGGTTTCGCATTAAATTACAACGTAAATAATTTACATAATATTTATTTCACTTTTTTTCGTAAAATTCCAGCTGAAGACAATTAATCATTGCACATTCATTTAAATTGATATAATATATTGTAACCTTTTAGACATTTAGACATTGTTTTATCGCCGATACGCTCCTACGAATTAGGTGGTTAGCAATATCGACTTGCAGTGTAAGCAACTAGTAAGTAAAACACAGAAGGGGACCCGTCGGTGAATAATGCTGGCGAACAACAAAATATAACACTGTATATATCAGTCACGGCGTACGAGACGCCTAAAAGAAACAATATATTATTTATATACACAGAGCAGGTAAATAATAAATAAAAGGACGCCCAAATATAAAGTAATATAAATTACAAATGAATAAAATTACAACATTACAAAAGTTATATATATGGCCTGATCCGCTGTCGTTGGTTGATAGGTCTATTCCTGGGAGATTACAGCTCCGGCGTTGACCAGTGAACCGTTCAGTATTGTGAACGGCGGCACGCAGATGATTGATGCGGCGGCACACAACAATTGACGTAATGGCAGCTCGCTCGAATGTTAACAGCGGCACACAACGGTCGATACGCACTAATCGTGGCGGCTGCACAGAGTTATTTTACCGATAACACGCAACTGACGTGAAGACGATGTAACGGGCTGCGCGCACTAAGCGTAGCGGCAGCATACCATGAGAACTGCAAGCTTGGTGGACACGGAAAACCACGAGGTCTCGGGCGGCCAATATTATGTCGTTGCGACACCAAAACACACAACCAACGTAACGAAGTAGGTATGTAGCTGGTCCGCCACGAAGACACAATTTTAGCTCAGGCGCGCACACGGCAGACAATCGCCTACGAAAAACCAATTCGTCGTACACGTGGTAGCAACTAGCAACTAGCATAAAAATTTGGGGGCACGGCGACGCGGCAAAGGCGTCATGCCAACGGTTAAAAACAGACAGACGCGCAAGTCACAGAAGCGGGCCCGGTGTAGCCGTCGTGCGACCGAGGCGCTAGAACACCCAGGCGACTTCTAGACGGTTCGACGACGAAGCACAGCCAGCGGTCAAGTCGGCGGGCGCGAACTGGTGGTATAGCAGTCCGCGTTCGAACAGACATTCTACTTTTTAATAAACTTAAACAATCAAAACATAGGTTAGTTATAACTTATAATAAATAATAATATATTTTTTTTATAGATACATTTTGTACATTCAATAACAATCCCAATATTACAGAATAAAAAAAAACTTAAGTGATGAATATGAGTTTATATATTATGGACAAAGTATATACAAATAATACAAGAAGTCTAAACCATGAATGTTCTTACTTACAATCATCATAATATAATTTTATTTAATATAATATTTTAAATATTATTAAGAATTTTTAATTTTTTTTTTTTGATTTTTCACTTCTAACATGATTTAAATTTTTTGAACACCTATTAAAATTCCTAAAAAGTTTACAAATTATCAAATGCTTAATAAAAAATTATAGATGTGGTATAAAATCTTCTGCCAGTGAACCTTCTGTTGATGATACACCCAGACGTTTATACTTTAAACGTGGAATTCGTCAATTATCGCATGCAGTTACATTGAAAAACAAGAAGTTGAAAGTACTAAATCAAACTGTGAGACGCCAGGAAAAAAAAATTAAATCCATGGAAGCAATAATAAAGGAGCTGCAAAAAAAAAATTTAATAGATAATGATGCCACAAGTGTATTGTTGGATTATTTTAGTAAGCATCAAGATCTCATTGGGCAAAAAAAAATTTAGGTCAAAATTTCCAAGGAAGTATAGCCCACAAATATGGCAGTTTGTTTTATCCTTACATTTCTTTTCCGCTAAAGCTTACGCCTACGTAAGGCAGCAGTTTAATACTACTCTTCCACATCCACGCACATTATCCAAGTGGTATTCTCATTTAAATGCTGCTCCTGGTTTCACGCTTGAAGCTTTAAAAACTCTTTCGCTAAAAGTTAATAGCTCTATTCATCCATTATATTATAGCTTAATGATTGATGCGATGGCTATTCGCCAGCATTTAGAATATGACGGTAAAAATTATTATGGACATGTAGATACTAGATATTGGTAATGGTATGAGTAGTGATTCATTAGATATGGCAAAAGAATGTTTAGTATCCATGGTTGTTTCAATTAATGAGAATTGGAAAATTCCTATTGGATACTTTTGACTTCAAATTTAAATTCTTCACAGAAAGCTGAACTAACAAGGCATGCATTGAATTTATTAAAAGAAACTGGTGTGAATATAGTCAGCTTAACTTTTGATGGGTGTTCAACTAATGTTATTATGGCAAGACTTTTAGGTTGTAGTTTTAATATTAAAACACTTAATACAAAATTCATTGTACATACCACTAATAATGTAGATGTTGAAGTTGTAGTCTTCTTAGATCTTGCGCATATGGTGAAGCTTGTAAGAAACGCTTTTGGTGAAAAAAAATTGTTCAAAGACTGTGATGGAAATATAATTAATTTTAATTTTATTGAACGTTTGTTTATACTGCAGGAAGAAGAAGGTGCTCTTTTACCAAATAAATTGAGGAAACAACATATATTTTTTCATAAACAAAAAATGAAGATAATGTTAGCTACCCAATTATTGAGCCAATCGGTAGCTGATGCTCTAAAATGTTGTAAAAACGTTTTGTGTATTGAAGAGTTTTCTAATGTTGATGCAACTATAATATTTATTAAAATATTCAATGCTGGATTTGATATTCTTAATTCAAGATCATCAAATTGTATTGGAAATAAAAAGGCAGTATGTGAGGAAAATATTAAATAAATATCAGAATTTACAAGTCGTATAACAAATTACATTCAAGGGTTAAAAGTGTATGAAAATAATAATTTTGTCCCTGTTTTAAAATCGAATAGGAAAATGGGTTTTATTGGTTTTATTGTTTGTTTAAATTTATTAAAACACGAGTACTCCAATTTAATAGCAACAGGCAAGTTAAACCATTTAAAAATGTACAAGATCAGTCAAGACCACTTAGAAATATTCTTTGGCAGTGTGAGGTCATTGGGTGGATACAACAACAATCCTACAGCTCGACAGTTCCAATCAGCGTATAAAAAGCTCGTTGTTAAAATAAATGATATCCCTAGTTTTAACACAGGTAATTTCATCCCACTACTCAAGTTCAGATCCAGTCAGAGTTATCCATAGAACATCTTCCAACATTAACTCAGATTCAATTGATATTGAAGAACATGTACAAGAAACTGCTACTTATAATGATCACGATTAAATTGAAACTCAAGATACCTACACCTTTAACCTTTTTTCTCAAGAAATAATTATTCATATAGCCGGGTTTGTTGTTCGTAAGTTAGCGTTGAAACGTGTTTGAAAAGTTTATTTTCTCCTGATAAGGATTCATTTTTAAACGCATTTATTAGCTTAAAAAATAAAGGTGGAAATAGAGGGGGTCTGATCTATCCGAGTGATGGCGTTATTACTATTTGTCTTCATACCGAAAAAGTCCTACGTAGTTTCAATTATAAAAATAAACCAGTTAATGCATTATTTGTGCATTCAAAAGTTCTTTCTCATTTTTTACATAATACAAATATAATTAGTTCTTTAAATATTCATAGAAAAGAATCATATAGTCCATTGTCTGATCATGTTACACTTCTAATAAAATATATTTCAACAACCTATATCAAAATTAAAATTAACCATAGTCTTAAAGCTTTAAATGAAAAACCATCATTAAGAATGTGGTATAACAAAATAACTCTTTTCCAAGGTCAATAATAATAAAAAAAAAAATTATAAGTATAATAATTTTTCAATATAAGTGATTATTTAGTCCTAATCATTTGAAGGCATTTTAATATTACTTATATTGATTAATATACAAATGATATTTAATCAGGCACGTAGCTAAGGGGCGGCCTGGGGTGGCCCGGACACCCAAAATATTTACTGGCCACCCTGA
>NC_042493.1:37622350-37634237 GCF_005508785.2 Acyrthosiphon pisum | reverse complement strand
CAGTCTTTTACTACAGATAGACAGTTATTAGCTGTTTTATGTAAATTTTCATGGTCATGACTTTTAATTAGAATAACTGTATCGTCTGCATAACTAAAAATTTTAGCATTAAGCTTTATATTTAAAAGTCCGTTTATGTATATGATGAATAAGACAGGGCCAAGTACTGTACCTTGAGGTACCGAGAAACAATTTGTCTTTACATTACTAAGTAAACCGTTTATTCTTACTTGTTGAGGTCTGCCAGAGATAAATGATTTAATTAAATTGAGAGCATTGCCTCTTATACCATTATATTCTAATTTTTTAAGTAACAAATTATGACTTACGGAGTCAAGAGCTTTTTTAAAATCGAGAAAAATTCCAAGAACTTTAAATTTGTTATCTAAATTATTATGAATAAAATAAAATTAGAAGTTTTAGATAAAGGATCAGCAGTTGACATATTTGAGCGAAAACCAAATTGATTCGATGAAAAAAAATTATGTTTGTCCAAAAACGACATTAATCTTGATTTTATACATTTCTCAAATATTTTTGAAACTGTTAAAGTTAAAGCAATATGTCTGTAATTTCCACATTGTTTTCTATCACCAGATTTAAAAAGTGGTATAATTACAGTTTTTTTGTAGCTAGAAGGAAATTAACCTGTACTAAACGATTTATTAAATATAATTGACAATGGAAGTGAGATAGAATCAGCTGTTTTCTTTAAAATAAAGTTCGATAAACCGTTATTATAAAATTAGGATTTATCTGGTATTTTCTTTATAAACCTAGAAATTTCTGAGGGATCAATCGGATCCAGGAGAATTGAATTATTAATATGGCAGTTTTTATTCATATCATTCCAATTTAGTTTTTCAAAATTATTAAATTGAATATCGTCAAAAATATTTTTACCGACATTAGCATAATAATCATTTAGTTCATTTAAAATGTCAATTTTATCAGTTAAAAAAGATTTAGTAGAACTATTTTCAATACAATATATAGAAGTTTCCTCGTTTTTCGTTGAATATGTTGCTTCATTTATTAATTTCCATGTATTTTTAATATTGTTATTAGATAAATAAAATTGGTTTTTGTAATATAAAATACGAGATTTTCTGATTAATGAATTTAATAAATTCCTATATTTAGGCCGGTGTCAGACTTTCGGAATGTCCACAGCGGCCGTTCCGTGGCAGAATTTCCGCGTTGTTAAGCTGGTGTCACACTTGCGTTTTTTCCGTAGCGGAATTGGCGTGAAAATATAAACTTGATACTACAGCTCAGTCAAGTTTTAATACTTCAGTTTGATTTAATTTGTCATACAGAACAAACCGTACGTCGTATATATAATATATTATGGAACTGTTAGAACTTTTAGACGACGTCGAGTTGGTATGTGTCGCGCTCGCTGCTGACACAGTTGAGCGAAACCGTGTTCATTGGGTCCACCCACTCAATGCTCAGAGAATAACTTTGGGTGAGTTTCACTGCTTATACTCTGACTTGAGACAATATCCGGATCGTTTTTTTAATTACTATCGTATGTCGATTAAATCATTTGACGAATTGGTGAGTTTATTGAGACCATATATATCTGAAACGAGCTCCACCTTCAGAGAAACTATTGGCGTTGAAAGACGGCTGACAGTTACATTAAGGTAATATCATATTTTTATTTAAAAAGATGGTCAAGTGAATACAATTTTATTCCTATTTATGGACAAAAAAAAATTGATAATATCTGTAAACAGCTCAAAACGAGTCAACATATTTACAAGTATACCTATAGGAATTGATAAAATAAATAGATGGTGTAAATTTCATGAATCTATAGGTAGTTATTCGTTTTTGAATTACAACATAATAAGAAAACCGCTACATGGGACATCGAGTTGTAAAAATTTGAAGATCAAACGGTCATAAAAATTTAATTTGACTTTCCGGTAGAAATTTTTTTTTTTGATAAAAATAAACAATCTTATGAGGAATCTTGTATTATATTTTGAATCTTAGGTTTAAAAAGAAAAATTTTTGTGGATTGTAACTCAAGATAATTTGCACGTTATCGTGATTTTTAAGTATTTTGTCATAATTCAAAATTTAAATGCTTTTCGACTCAACAAATAAAATTTTATTGACATTTTTAGAAAAAAAACCAAAATATTCCCATTTTTCATTATTTTTTTTTGTTTTTCCAGACGATTTTGATAAGTACTGATAATTTTTATTTTTTACCTCTTGTAATATTAAAGTTGAAAATTGAAGAATTATTTTGACTATTTATCGCGTACACACACAAAAAAAATAACACATCATTTTTAAAATTGTAAGATAATAAAAAACAAAATTATGTTTAGTTATTTATTATTTAATAATATGAATAAAAAACAATTATAATTCCTTTTTTAGTAGTCAACATCAATGTAACTAGCTGATTGATTTGAAGCATCTAGTGGACTAGGAGAAAATAAGTTAGAATAATTATGACTGGAAGAGTTTGGAGTTGTGTTTTGATGTATATTCGGGACGGTGTTGGATATGTATGGTGTTTGGTGTTGAATAGGCATCTGGTTTTGGAAAGTACTTTGGCTGTAGTTATTAGAGACATTGGTTTGAACAGGATATGGATACTGGTTCATTACATTATTAATTAAAGGTAGATTAATATTAGCTTGAGAATTAATGTTTTTCAGCATTTGCATTATTTGAATTTTAAAATCAAATTTTTTATCACTTGGCATTTTTTTTAATGTTGGAAGAAGGGATAGTAAAAACAGTTTATCTTCATCAAAATCTTCGTTGTCGTTGCTAATTTTTCTTTTTGATAAAACTTCAACCACACTTTTTTGAAAATCAGTCATTTTTTGTTTACGAGGTTGAACTATTGTTTTTGACTTGTGTAATAGGTACTTCATTTTCTAGAGGATCAGATTCGATTGTTTCATTATCGATATTATGTTGAACATCTTGCAGGTTATCACTAATGCTTTCGTTATCGATTACATTACTTGAGGTACTGTTAAAAATAAATAAAAATACAGTTAAAATAATTTAATAACAGTAAAATACACTGAACTGATATATTATATTTAGAGCCATCATAACAAATTTAAAAAGTTGGATTTACTGTATAGTATAAACTATAATATACTATACACTATACAGTGAAGTTATTTTTTAAATATGTATATCGTATGTGCTTACTTTTATTTTAAAATTCAATATTATATCTCCAAGTAAAAAAATCGCAAAAAAATAAGTCGAATAAAAATGTTTTTACATTATTTAACAATATATTCATATCTAGTACATTATTATTAATTATAAAAAATAAATAAATTAAAAAAAAACAATGCATATTAATCCTAGCCTTAATATTAATATTGTATAGTTACTAATTATAATACGGTATTATCTTCTACGTTCAATTGTTTTATCCAAAAACCCAAGCATTTCAAAATAAACATATTTTTTTTCTTTGTAGCAGCTGATCCGGAAGGAAGTTCTTTTTTTTCTTTTTTATAGTAATCTTTAACATTCTTCCACTTTTTTTGTAAATCAGCAACTATATAAACAATAATATTATAATAGTATTGTGACATGTACCTATGTTGTAACTACAACATTGTTGACGTTTTTAATGCATTTTCAAATACAATTTTTAGATTCTGAACAGAGCGATAAATGTATTGATTTTACAATGATGTGTGTTTTTTTTGCATCTGCCATCAGCGTTTGGGGCAGTGAAATGAAATTTTGATTATTATTAGTTTTTTTTCAATTAACGTGGGTAAAAAATTTTTGTTCGTAAAAAATCTTTTAAATGTAAAACAAGGTTCTTTGTAAGTTGTTGTTAGTGGAAATTAAAAAAAAAAAGTTAAGCGTAAATCAATAATAATTTTTTATGAGCATTTGAATTTCCAATTTAGACAAAATTTAAAATACGTAAAAATCACAAAAATTTGCAAATTATTTGAGCTAAAAATTAATAAACATTTTTCTTTTTTAAATCTAAGATCTGAAAATGTAATACAAGATTTACCATAAGTTAATCTACCTTTATAAAAAAAACAATTTTTACTGGAAAGTCAAATTAAATTTTTATGAGCGTTTGAAGTTCAAATTTTTATAACATTGGATATTCAGATTCCTCATACAACGTTTTTCTTATTTTGTTGTCAATCAAAAAATATTAATCTTAGGTACTTGAAATTTTCATAAAATTTTTATTTTATCATTTCCTATACATGATAAAATCTTCAAACTATTAATTGTTGACTCTTTTTATGTTATTTATGGACATTTTCAATTTTCAATTTTTTCAGTTTTTTATTCTAAAGTGTCAATACAATTTTATTCGTTGGGTTGTCAAAAAGCTTAGACATTTTAAACAAGGTTCCTCATAAGTTGATATAATAGCAGTTGAAAAATATTAAAAATACATAAAGTACATTTATAAACGTGCCTACACAATTTTACATGTTAAATGCATTTGTTAAAAGGACATTTTTTTGATATTTTTTGGACATTTAAATCCGAGCCCTAATTATTATATTTTATACACACAATAAAATGTACACAATGTTTTGTCAAAAAAGCATTTAATCTACCCTATTACTAGTAGTAAAATAATTACTTTTTTTAAAAAAATATTTTTCTATGATTTATTTAACTTATGAATATTAAGAATATATATTTATAAATTTGTAATAAATAACTCCATTTTTTTTTATAGATATTTAGTTACCGGATCTCGTTTTTCATCTTTACAGCATCAATTTAAAATGGGTAGAACTACTATCAGTCAAATAGTAAAAAATACATGTATTCAAATATGGAATGTTTTACAACCCATTGAAATGCCCACACCGACAATCTCTAAATGGATAGAAATTTCCAAAGTATTTTTTGAAAAACAAATTTCCCAAATTGTATTGGTGCAGTCGATGGGAAGCATATACCTACGCATAGTTTCTCCTCAACATAGTGGCTCGAATTATTTTTGCTACAAAAAGTTTTTTTCAATTGTCTTAATGGTAGTTTTTGATGCTAATTATTGTTTTACAATTGTGGATGTAGGGGCTTATGGTCGTGAAGGAGATACAAATATTTTTAAACAATCTACTTTTGGAAAACAGCTCTACAACAATTCGTTAAAATTACCACCTTCGACTAACCTACCAAATACTGATGGCCCTGCATTTCCCTATGTATTAATTGGAGATGAAGCTTTTGGAATTCATCAGCATTTATTAAGACCTTATTCAAGCTGTGATTTAAATTATTCTAAACGAATTTTTAATTATAGACTTTGTAGAGCTAGAAGAAATGTTGAGTGTGCTTTTGGAATCCTGTGTAGAAAATTTTAAATTTTGTATGGGTGTATTGCAGTAGGCCCTGATTTTGTAAATATCATAGTTCAAGCAGCTACAGTTCTCCATAATTATATACGACGGAGGGACGGATTTGCGTTTGAAGACACTCTAAACTGTGATAACATGTTGGCTATTGAACCACGAGGAACTGCATCTAGAAGTTTAATTGGACAACAGGTTAAGGATCAATTCGCCCAGTACTTTTTAAGTGATGTTGGAAGTGTTCCGTGGCAAAATAACAGGATTTAATTATTTATTAATAATTATTTTTAATTAAATAATTCTAAATTATTATTTTATAATATCATATTATTATTATTATTATATTTATAGGTAGTTAAAACTTAAAAGTTAAGAGTTAAAACTTATATATTATTATTTAGAGTAGATTCATAGGTAGTGATGGTGTTAAAAATTTGACTTATGAATTAAGTACTTATACCATGTTCATAAATAGTATGTTCCATATGATATTTAAAATTAAAATGATTTACTTACGTTTTTATTTTTGTTCACCGATTTGTATTGTTTCCCAATTGGAAAATATATTTTTTGCTATTTGGTTCCATGTTTTTTTTTTTACTTCCCGATTACTATAATCCTTGTCGCTAAAATCCCATAAACATGGATTTGACTGCACTTCAGAAATTAATAATTCAACGTCTAACATGATGATGATACTCGTTGAAGAATCAATAATCAAATTATGAATAAAATAAAATATTACGATTCCGCTAAGAATTTCCGCTACAAATATGACATGAATAACCCAAAATAACATGTTAGGATTTATTTTGGTATCCGCCGAGGAAATAAATCCCGCGGAATAATCGCGTCGTGTAGCGGTTTTTTTTCCGTGCGGAAATTCCGCTATAGTATTTAAATATATGAATTTCGATATTGCGGAAATTCCGCCGCGGAACGTCCGCTGCGGATATTCCGCAAGTGTGACACCGGCCTTAATGTAATTTTTTTTTAGTGTAATATCAAAAGGAGCTTTTTGTTTTTTTAAATATAATTTATGTCTATTATTAATTGAGACCAAAAGTCCGTTAGTAATCCAAGCTTTATATTTTTGTGATTTTTTAATTTGTTTTTGGATACAATACATTTTTTAGAAGAACTGACAATAAATTCATTTATTTTACTATTAAATTTATCTATTAAAATATCAACATCACAGTCTAAAAGAAAGTTATACCAATTAAATGAAAATAATAAATTATTTAGGTATGAAAAATTACAAATAAGTTTGTTAACCTTTTTAAGTGTATCATTATTAATATTACTTTTTTCAATAAAATTATCATTGTTGATGCTAATAGCTAGACTATATAGTGATCTGTTATATCAGTTTTAACAATGTACGAGGACAAATTTGAAATATAATTTATAAAAATATGGTCTATACACGAGTTTGATATATCAGTTACTCTCGTATAGTTATTAACACAAGATACAAAACCATATGAGGCTAAGATATTTAAGTAATCAGAAACGTCACCAGTATTATCCAATATATTCATATTCATATCACCACACAAAATAATTTTATAATTACCATGACAAATGATGATCTAAACCAACCAAAAAACTATTTATAGCTAGGGAGGGCGATCTATATAAACTAATTACTTTATACGCTTTAAGGTTATAATTAAAAGTTAGTTCTAAAGAATTACATCCCAGTATTACATTTAAAGTAACATCATTAATAGTTATATTATCTTTTATAAAAATTGAGACACCATCTGCTTTATTTAGTGTGCCTAAAGAATGAAAATATTTATAACCTTCAATGCAAATATTTAAGTTATTATTTAGCCAAGTTTCAGCTAGAACTATTATATCAAATATATGGGAGGTAGTTTTTAAGTAAACCAAAAGTTTATCAATGTGTAAAACTAAACTACGAATATTACAATAAAAAATAGAAAAAATATTTTTGTTGAAATTAATATCAGATAAATTACCAACAATATTTTCGGAAATGTTATCAGCATTAGTAATTTCTTTCACAATGTTATTTGATGAAAACCACATATAAATAACACATAATTATTACAAATTAAAATTTTAACATGAAAACAGAAGGGAAGAAGAAAACAAAATGTGTAAATCTAAATCACTTAAGTTGAGTAACGCTTTTCTCCGTGTCCAATTTTTTCAGTTGATTGATAGATATGATTTTTATAAATCTACTTCCTTCGTCACGTTTGATGAAGACACCAGATTGATAATATCAATATTCAATAATAATTATAATTATAGTAACAATAATAATATTGTCCGAAATATTATCTAATATCCAATGTCAATTTTAAACAGGTAAATATTTAAATTACACAGCTTAATAAAGTCAAGTTTAGTTATTTTATTATTCTATTGTAATTCGTCATTAAATTTTATCCTAATAAATTCCTCTTTTTTGATTTTGTGTTTTGTCTTCTCGATTGGATATTGTATATTCGAAGTTATTTAAGTGTATCAATAAAAGTATGAATATTTGGATGTGTGGTATAAAATAAACCATTCAACTTTTGGTGAAATGATTCACAATTATTTGCTGTACGATTTCATGTTGCCAAAATTCAGGCCAAATATGTGGGAATGTAAAATTTGATCCAGTGATGCAATATTACTTCAATATTAATACAGTATTTACAATTTTATGTTTTCACTTGCACGAAATTTTGTAATAATATTATCTTCAATAAAACAATTATGAATATCTTAGGACTTAAAACTGGTAATAACCAAAAAAGTATCCTAATGCAATTAAAAAATTACAACAACTGAGTTTTTTATGTTAGGATATTATTACTTATTACCTATAAACGGACTTTTAAATATAAAGCTTAATGCTGAAATGTTTAGTTATGCAGACGATACAGTTATTCTGATTAAAAGTCATGACTATGAAAATTTATATAAAACAGCTAATAACTGTCTATATGTAGTAAAAGACTGGTGTGATAATAATAATTTACAGCTAAATTTATCTAAATATAAATATATTGTCTTTAATATTACAAATAATTCACATATTAAAAATACTATAATTATATTTAAAGATTTAATTTTTACAAAGTGTTCCGTACAATCTATAGATAATTTTACTGATGAGTTCAATTTTTTTTTCAGAAACGTATTTTTTTTTAGAAGGTAAACCAACTTTAATTTTGTCAAAACTTATTACCTTAATATTAATCATTAACATAAATATTAAATAAAATTGGGCCCAATACAGTTCCTTGAAGAGAACCTAACCACATGTAATAATAGAGCATTCACTGAGTTTATTATTTGTTAGTAAATTAATATTAGTGTTAAAATAAAAATATAATTAAATTAATAAAAATGTATTAAGTATCTCCATGAGTATTGAATAATATCTTTTAAATGGTTAACTCAAAGAAATGAATTTTAAAATATAAACTAACTGAAAGCTAGTTAATTTAAACATTTTACAGCTACTACTTAAGTTTTTTTTATTGAAATCCAGAAGCTGCTGGGCTGTACACTTATTCGACAGCTGAGAGCACAATGCGACTTGCCAGGAGAAATTCCCTGCTACCATTGCCTCCTTCATTGGCTGAATTGGCCCATATTTTTGAGATTGGTAGTTTGGGCCAGTATACATGCTGTAGCGAGTCTTGATTTAAGGGCTGTGTGCGCGGTGTTGATGGGCGAGGAGTCATGATATTCGCGTGCACGGCTTTGATACAATTAGTAGTTGGTCAGAATATTTAAGAAATGCATGTAAATGTAATATTCATTGTAGTCCCTTCAAATAAGGGAAGCCAAATGATGAGCATTCATTGCATAATTGGGAACCATGTATTGTATTTTAAGATCATAACATAACTTAATACTAAATTATTAACTTAATATTTTATCACCAAAATGCACTAGCAAAAAATAATTACAAATTTGACTAAATTGTTTAGATTAGTTTTATTACTTTTTAATAATAATACAATTTAATAATTGATGTATTTCTTTCCTGTTTAGTCCATACCATTGTCTATTGCCTAATGGAAGCCAAAACAAGAAATGCATACAACTCTGAGTTTAATTTTTTTTTAAATTAAACCTTCTTGCTAGTCTAAGCCCAAGCATCATCATAACTGATTTTGAGACGGCACTAAAGGATACGCTTACATTTTTTTCCAAACGCACTTAATGTCGAGTGTTGGTTCCACCACAACCAAGTTAGTTAACTAATAGAACTATTAGCTATAAAATTAATTAAAACTACATTTACATATTTTATTATATACTTCATTTCGTTAAAGGCCATTTGGAAAAATATGAAAAGGAAAGGATATTTGGATTTAACCAATACTATCTGAAGTTCAATGAAAGCTTTGAGAATGAAATTGGCTCTGCCACTACTCAAAGAGTATTATGAATTTGAGAAGGATTCAAGATTTCACTCAAGAATATTTGTTTGCTCTCATAACAATGTCGCAGTTTTTGTGCAGAACGGCACATGTCACCTCGGCCTATGAGGAATGGCAAAGATGTTGGGCGGTGTATGTGGATGCAGAAATAACCACTAGCAGCAGCAAGACCAGAAGCAGCAGCAGTAAGGCCACCACCAAAAGCAGCAGCAAGAAGACCAACACTAGTAACACCACCTCTAGCAGAAGCAGTAAGACCTAATTTTTTCAGTCCTTGAGATATGCGTTATTTGTATCCAAAGAGTCAGTAATGTAAAAACAATGGCTTGCCAGCATATGTTTTGTAGAAGATGCACATTAAGGTGGATGGACGAAGGGAATCCAGGGTGCCATTTGTGTAGAACCCTACAAAAGTATGTAGAAGTTATTATTTAACTGTTATTTTGTTATAGTGATGTTTTTTAATAATGTTGTGTTTTTTCAATATTTAATATAAAATATCACCGTATGAACGTATACAACCGTACTATCGTGAAAGTAGTTATAAATGGTTATCAATTTTAATTTATTTTTAGAAAATTGTAATTTGTTCACCATATCAAGTATTAAATATTAATTGTCCTCTGCTGACTGCCATATAAATTAAGTATTTTAAGTGATTGTTTTCCTTTTATTTCTTCAGTAGGTAAGTACTTATAAACTATCGTTATGACTAAACAATTCAATATATTTGATTTTTTGGAAGAGTATGAGAAGCTACCATGTTTATGGGATAAAGACAGCGATGATTTTAAATTGAGAACAGAAAGAAATAATGCAGAAGAATATCTTATCAAGACGGTTAACATAATTACCGTGAAAGAGTTGAGGCAAAAATAAGAAGTATAAGGTGATATTTTATAAAATTACTAAGCTATCTATCACATTGGCCTACGTAGATCGTAGATATATTATTATTTCTTGATTATAACAGCCGCAGAATATTATCTTTCAGATGCACTTATAATTAAGAAGTGTTATAAATCAAATCATCAACGACAACAGGGTCTGGTCTGAATAATATATATAAACCAAAGTTGGTTTGGTTTGATTTGGCAAACAGTTTTTTTTTAAAAAAACTCATCAAAATAAAAATGAAACCTATACAAATTTGGTGAGTATTTTTGTATTATAGTTAGTTTCTTTAAATTAATATATATTTATTTAACAATACGCATTATAATATAATTTTGTTAGTAACTTGAAAATTTCAAAACACTATAAAATACATTCTTCAACATACATGATGCATGACAACCTTTTGTAAAAAATTGACTAATCTAAAGTGAATTATAAATATAAAAAATAAATAACAAGTTATGAGTTACAAAAAAGTCTGCAAATTATATTATTATATTATTATTAATTTATACATAAAAACAAAATATTTTTCAATATATTTATAACGTCTCCTTCAATCATTCGATCCTGCCATGTAACTGCACCTTCCCCCATAAAATAATCAACCAAACTGTCTCTTTTGTCTTTTGCTTCATTTAAACGTTGACTTGTTGCTTAAAGTTCACCTTGAATTGTCATTGCGCCCCGTGATCATTGCACCAGACCGATCAGACCACAGGGACCCCTGCCCCATACTTAAACTGCACCATCCTTTATCCCTTTGTACTACTTCCTCCCATGCGTTCATCGTGTATTATCTGTCACCACCGCGCACATTAAATTGCCTATATACCGGAAATCTAAGGGCACTCCGAAATGTTCAAAGTCGACTGATCCTTCACCGAACGGTTCATACCCACGTTGCCGAATCCCAATTCGCCGACAACTCAATTTGCCGACAAATAGACCAGTTTTAAAATATTTTTAAAATATTCCCTTTTCGCCGACAGTCTAGTTTGCCGACGTCTCGGTTCGCCGACAAATTATTAATAAAGTTTTAATTTTCCCGATTCGCCGACAGTTGACAATGATCTTATCGAAAACGGATAAGATAGCGATAATATTACTATGGTATATTATTAATATAAGTTTTTAAATGATGTTTAAATGTTTATCCACACATAAAAATATAAAATCCACATGTAGTATAGATTGGTGAATTTAGTTCAGTCC
>NC_042493.1:37618863-37622300 GCF_005508785.2 Acyrthosiphon pisum | reverse complement strand
TTTATTGTAATTTGACAAAGTTGTGAATAATGTTTCTAAGGAAGCTGTTCTAAAATAAATAGCTAAACAACATTTTAAACCCGCCAGTCTATAACATCAGAATATGATGAGACAGAAATTCTAAGCCTTTTTAAGGGTGAAGGAAAATGTTGTTTGACTATAGTAATTATTATCCACTACCTATCAGTGTTGACCAAATTGAAAATATGGAGGTACGCAGATTATGTACACCCTATACGTGAATAAATTTCTTGGAAAAAAGGTTTCTATTGTTCATAAACTGTGCGCAAATGAGTTGTAAAAAAAGGTAAATGTGCGCAAATGAGTTGTAGCCCATTTATAAACGTGCCTACACAATTTTACATGTTAAATGCATTTGATAAAAAGGCATTTTTTTGATATTTTTTGGACATTTAAATCCGAGCCCTAATTATACATTTTATACACACAACAAAATGTACACAATGTTTTGTCAAAAAAGCATTCAATCTACCCTATTACTAGTAGTAAAATAATAATTTTTTTTTAAAAAAATATTTTGCTATGATTTATTTAACTTATGAATATTAAGAATATATATTTATAAATTTATAATAAATAACTCCATTTTTTTTTTATAGATATTTAGTTACCGGATCTCGTTTTTCATCTTTACAGCATCAATTTAAAATGGGTAGAACTACTATCAGTCAAATAGTAAAAAATACATGTATTCAAATATGAAATGTTTTACAACCCATTGAAATGCCCACACCGACAATCTCTAAATGGATAGAAATTTCCAGTCTTTTTCGAAAAAACAAATTTCCCAAATTGTATTGGTGCAGTCGATGGGAAGCATATACGCATAGTTTCTCCTCAACATAGTGGCTCGAATTATTTTTGCTACAAAAAGTTTTTTTCAATTGTCCTAATGGCAGTTGTTGATGATAATTATTGTTTTACAATAAAATTGTGGATGTAGGGGCTTATGGTCGTGAAGGAGATACAAATATTTTTAAACAATCTACTTTTGGAAAACAGCTCTACAACAATTCGTTAAAATTACCACCTTCGACTAACCTACCAAATACTGATGGCCCTGCATTGCCCTATGTATTAATTGGAGATGAAGCTTTTGGAATTCATCAGCATTTATTAAGACCTTACTCAAGCCGTGATTTAAATTATTCTAAACGAATTTTTAATTATAGACTTTGTAGAGCTAGAAGTAATATTGAGTGTGCTTTTGGAATCCTGTGTAGAAAATTTGAAATTTTTTATGGGTGTATTGCAGTAGGCCCTAATTTTGTAAATATCATAGTTCAAGCAGCTACAGTTCTCCATAATTATATACGACGGAGGGACGGATTTGCGTTTGAAGACACTCTAAACTGTGATAACATGTTGGCTATTGAACCACGAGGAACTGCATCTAGAAGTTTAGTTGGACAACAGGTTAGGGATCAATTTTCCCAGTACTTTTTAAGTGATGTTAGAAGTGTTCCGTGGAAAAATAACAGGATTTAATATTTATTAATAATTATTTTTAATTAAATAATTCTAAATAATTATTTTATAAAATCATATTATTATTATTATATTTATAGTTAAAACTTATATATTATTATTTAGAGTAGATTCATAGGTAGTGATGGTGTTAAAAATTTGACTTATGAATTAAGTACTTATACCATGTTCATAAATAGTATATGAATAGTAATAGTATCATATGTTCCATATGATATTTAAAATTAAAATGATTTACTTACGTTTTTCTTTTTGTTCACCGATCTGTATTGTTTCCCAATTGGAAAATATATTTTTTGCTATTTGGTTCCATGTTTTTTTTTTACTTCCCGATTACTATAATCTTTGTCGCTAAAATCCCATAAACATGGATTTGACTGCACTTCAGAAATTAATAATTCAACGTCTAACATGATGATGATGCTCGTTGAAGAATCAATAATCAAATGATGAATAAAATAAAATATTTCGATTCCGCTAAGAATTTCCGCTACAAATATGACATGGATAACCCAAAATAACATGTTAGGATTTATTTTGGTATCCGCCGAGAAAATAAATCCCGCGGAATGTAGTCGTGTAGCGGTTTTTTTTCCGTGCGGAAATTCCGCTGTAATGTGTCCAGTAGTATTTAAATATATGAATTTTGATATTGCGGAAATTCCGCCGCGGAACGTCCGCTGCGGATATTCCGCAAGTGTGACACCGGCCTAAATCGGCATTTCCCATCGCGGCATCACTTGTTAGTGGGTCTGAGGATAACTATTATGCGAATAACTAATAACAAATAATATTTATGCTAGGTACTATAGATATACCTACTTATAATCTATAAATATAAATTTAATTGCCGAGGTCTAATTAACTATAACAAATAATAATATAATATATGTGATATAGAGTATTTTAGTACAATTTATTTTATTACTACAGCGATCAGCGAATGAGTGTGCGGCCCGCATTATATTATTATTCACTTTTAATTTAAACGTGTAATATTGAAAAGTGACAATAATAATATTGTCTCTAATTCTGTACTATTTTTTTACCTTCTTATATACATTCTTTACCTAGCAATACGGTCAGCGGTGGATCCAGAATATTTTGACAGGGAGGGCACAATAATCATTCTTGTAAATTGTATTTAAAAATATAATAAAATAAAATAATCTAATATACATTACTATCTATCTTACATAACAACTTATATTAACTTATATATTAGTATATTACAAATTTAATTCTTAAATATCTAATTGAAGTTTTATATTATGTTTTGTGGAAAATATGTCCAATACTTCTTCTGGGGTTATTTTAATATCTTTATTAATATTAAGCATTGCTAAGCCGTAGAGTCTACTCTGGTTCATTGTAGACCTTAAATATATTTTTATGCGTTTCAACGAACTGAATGATCGTTCTGAAGTAGCTGTTGTAACGGGTATAATACATAATATTTTTAACAGGCACTCAATATTAGGAAACATATATGCAGATTTATAAGCTTCCATAGGTGTATCTGCTTTCTCAAATTGTATCTTCCATAACACTTTCCATAAATACAGTTCTCCACGAAGTACTTCAATGCTAGATGGTAAATCCGCTTCATATTTTTGAGCCGCATACAATATTTCTTCATCGGGTGTATCATATTCGAAATAATATTTTGGAATAATTGTATATTTTATAATTATCAACACGTATAAATAAAAATCATTAATTGGTAATTAGTTAATTATTATTGTTTTTATTATGAGGATTCAAAACCGGTTTCCTTCGTCTCCAAAATCAAGTTAGATTCTTATATATATATAGGGGTTACACGTTATATATTACTAGATATTTACAGTGGGAGTCGTTTATTTATTCAATAACAAAACATTATTAATTATTTATAATAAATAACATGATTAGAATTATTTTGTTTA
>NC_042493.1:37617172-37617565 GCF_005508785.2 Acyrthosiphon pisum | reverse complement strand
GAATGCAGTTACACAATTCAAGCACTTCATTGGAATAGGGCAGTCCAAGAATAAAAAGGTGGGTAAGTGGATGTCGCTCTGCTGTACAGTAGGTTACAAGTGGGTCACTGTATAATGGATAGTATTAAATTTGAATTCAATGATATAATATCACTGTATAAGAAAAACGATTCTGAGCGGAGACGGCTTGTCAGTCTAGGTATTAGACATACCTATTATAAGTAGGTATACTTATATATAGTATTAAAAAAAAATTGACCTATAATAGGTATTAATAATAAATTCCAAATTAATCATATCACAATATCAATCGGGTAACGCGTTATACATCAACAACAAACCGTGGTACTATCATAGATATATAATAGTATACTTTAGAAGTTTCAAGTACCC
>NC_042493.1:37615629-37617122 GCF_005508785.2 Acyrthosiphon pisum | reverse complement strand
CGTGATTTTTCCATATTTTGTAAATTTTTGAACTTTAAATGCTAATAAAAAAAAACTGTGATTAAGGATTTTTAATATTTTTCAAATGTCATTGTAAAAATATAGTAGGAGCCTTGTATTAATTTTTCAAGTATTTTTACTCAACAAATAAAGTTTTATTGACAATCATAGAAAAAAAAAAACTAATTAAATTGGAAACTGGAATTGTCCGTAAACAGCTCAAAACAAATCAAAATATTTTGAAAAATTTATCATGTATAGAAAATGGAAATATAAACAACCAGTGAAAATTTCATGTAACTACAGTCATTCGTTTTAAAGTTACACCAAAAACCAAAATCAATTTTCTCGAAAACAGATTTTGCGTAAAATTCCCGTTTTTCCTTAATTTTTTTTTTTGTTTTTCACGGCGCTTTTGAAAACTATTGGAAAAATATTACTTTTGACCCCCCAAAGTACCAACTAGATTCACTTTCCTATCAGAAAAGGTACTGTTGAAGAAAATCCAAGCACTTTTACTGTCCTAAAAGGTGATGACAGACACAAAAAAAAAAATAAAAAAATAAAAAAAAAAACACACATCATTGTAAAATCAATACATTCATCGTTCCACTCAGAATCTTAAATTATTATAATTTTGTAATAATTAAAAATATTAAAAATTTAAATAGATGGGTATATGAAGGAATATTACCTTAAGGGTGTCGGTGCCAGTATTTCCAATTTTCGAAATTTCTATGCTATTTGAATATTATGTTTTATATTTTAGTTATTGCCTTAATTATAATACTTGTTCACTAATCTACAGCTCGATACTTAATTAGATGGGCTCGATACGGTGTGTTATATCAAAGAAAATGACTTCACGGGAAAAACTCTAAAGCCCTGTAGAATTGTCGGATTTCATTAATTTTTTTTTTTATCTGAATGATGAGAAGTTTCTTCAGGTCGGATCACAGCTAGATTTTTTATTTTACTTTGAATAGTAGTAGAAAAATACGTTTGAAAAAGGACAAATATTATGGATTTTTCAAATGCATATTCGAGTTTCTATAATTATAGTTTTCAAAATTGAGCTTTGATCCGACCTACAAAATGTTCTCTACTTAAAGATAATAAAAAAATTAACGAAATCCGACAATTCTACAGGTCGTGAGAGTTTTTCCTGTAACACATGTTTTTGTATCAAAAAACGCACCGGCACCGACACCCTTAATATTTTTGGATATTGAATCAACAACATAAAAAAAGTCTGATTTGTCTACAATTCAGTATGTGTTCATACTCTGTTCGATACAGATTATACAACCGTTACAGTCCCTTATCTCTTTTTCATAAATCGTTCTAATTATCGTTTTATCGGATTACGCATTATCAGTATGTATACAGAATGTGCCAAATGTTCGGAAACTCACACCGAGGATACACTAATACATAGGCGTAAACTGGTGGGGGGGGGGGGGGCAAGGGGCCTACCTTCCGAAACGTTATAA